>NW_020825635.1:0-61175 GCF_003286085.1 Drosophila persimilis
AACAGCAAGGAGCGGGAGAAGGCGCAAAGAGAGAGCGGGTAACGACCTCGTACCAGCGACAGTACGAGAGGGCACTCGAGCAGCCTCTACACGAACAGCAGCCAACAAAAGATTCGTGTTCGAGTGCCCGTTCGGGAGCGAGTTCGAGTTCGAACTCGAACCACAGCCATGGCACAAACCCCGCTCGATCGGCCACAGCAGCGGTTCCAAATGCAATGCACACAGCCAATACCACAACCACAAATACAATGATGACATACATCAGCACACAAACAGCGACATCAAGCACAAAAACGACAACTACAATTACGCCAGACGATGCCTGTTAACAGCAATGTTAACAGGCGGACCCCCCCCCACCACCGACGCCAGAGGAACATCAGCAGCAACAAACACATCAACAACATCAGCCAACTGCAACAAACACAGCCAATACCGATGATATCCCATCCACCTCTGCTGCAGCGGCCCCGTTCGCCACTGAAGCGCGTCCGCGCCGAGGTGGATGATGATGATGACTATGATGACAGTGATGATATGGTTGTTGAGTTTGATGACGAGACGACGACGACAATTTGGATGCCAATTATGCATCGGCCAAACGACGAAAGTACGGGAAAGTAACCAACAGGCAAGCAAATCCCATATCCCCCAAATTCAAAACCATCCCCATCACCAACAATCAAACCAGCAACAACAACAACATCAGCGGACAATTACACAAAATGCCCCTGCCCCCGCCCCTGCCCCTGCCCCTGCCACTGCTCCACTAGCTCTACCTCACTCACCTGCAAATGCAACTAGTAGCTGCGGCACAGAACCCACAGCAGCAGCGGCGGCGGCGGCGTTGGGCTGCTCCAGCTGCCCGCCCTGTATGCCCAATGCCAGACAAATTCGGATGCTGCAGCTGTCCCCGACATTATGCCCATTATGGACAAGCTGCAGAATGACCCGAGGGTGGGCAACAGTAGCTATCACACCAAGCTCATCAGCCGCAATGGTGTCCGTATCCAGGCCCGCGACATGGCTACCAGGGATGCCATCATGGCAATCCTGGGCGATGGCGACGGCAACGAAGCGATGACTAGCCACTACACACACCAGCACAAGAGTGACAGTGGGCTACGGATCGTCGTGCGAGATATCCACCACTCCACAAGCACCCAACTAATAACAAATCAGATGGCCGAATTGGGTTATTCTGTTAAATTTATTAGAGCCATTAAAGGAAGATCCGATGGACAGCCACTCGACCAGTTCGAGTTGGAGATAGCCCCCAAGCCGGATGAAAGCCACCACGATGTTCTCCAATTAACCCAGCTGGGCAACCAGTTGGTGACCGTGGAAAGGCAGGCCAAGCCGGTGGACCCAGCCCAGTGCCACAGATGTCAGGCATTCGGGCACACCCGCACCTACTGCAGGCGTTCATTCGTCTGTATGAAGTGTGCGGGTGCCCACGCGTCCACGGCATGTGCCAAGGCCAAGGGCAGACGCCCCTAAATGCGGCAATTGCCAGGCCGCCCAACATCACGCCCTACAAGGTCATGTCCGGCATTCAAGGCAGCAAAGGTAGCCGCCTTCTGTCCCACCCGAGTGGCCATGCAGGAGTTGCGTCGCAAAGCGCAGCTCTGGGTTCTGCAGCCTTCATCTAGATGCAGCATCCACCCACGCAGCAAGAACAACACCAAGCAACATCCAGATGGCGCCGACAAGACAGCCGCAAACAGCCTCAGCCTCAAACGACTCCGAGCCAATCCATGGCGCGGACAAGCAGCAGCATGGCAGCATGGACGCCACTCAATGTCGCCTCTCCTGGGCGACGAACGAGGACAAACACAACATCCGCAGAAGCAGAAGCAGCCCAGCAGCCCGCCCAATACAGTTAAAAAAACAGACGCCTGCTGCCTTCTGGCCCCACGCACTGTGGGCGACGTACGGTCCAGAGCAAGCCATTTGAGCCGTTCCCAGGCACAACAGCAGCAGCAGCGACAGCAGCTGAACAGCAGCCGCAGCGCGAACAAGAAACAACAGCGACAGCAGCAGCAGCAGCTTGCCAACAACCGCTCCCGGCAGAAGATGAAGCCGAAACGCCAATCTTGCGAGGAATCCTGCAGCCAGGCACTGTTGGAGAATACGCAGAGGATGACGCGATTGGAAAAGAGGCTGGAAGCGATGATGTCACTACTCACCCTCGCTCATCCAATCCCAGGCAGTGACGGCAACTCCAGCAGTTCCAGAAACATCCGAAAATCCACCAACAATGGCAGCAGCAACAGTGGTTGCCCCAGATCCAGCAGCCGGGCGGTCAAAGAATCCACCACGATCACAGCCACCACAAAAACGTTAGGGCCAACACCAGCCGCCATTCCAGAGACGGATCCTGAAACGGATGAAGAAAATGATGACGATGAGATGTGGACAGATGACGACTCCATGGATGACATTAAGGCCTACGCCCGCAACATGAGGTACCATCTTGACAACCAGATATCCTGGAACGCTGTGTACTAATTGGACACATCTCTGCCACTGCATTGGATTAAATGACAAATGCATATCACAAACGGACGCTGCAGCCATCAAAGCCATTAAATAAAACGAGGGGGAACGTTTGAGTTGCTGCGGACACCGCAACTCTACGGTTATACCCGATACTAAGTCAGTATGGCTCTCCTCCGGCAGACGCCGCTAATATTTAACGACACGACAAAGAGTGCGTGCGAGAGAGACAGAAAATCAGTCTGAGCGTGACGTCGGGCGCTGCGTAGCCACTGCAAATTGATTTGTTCCTTTTGGCTAAAAAAAAATGGTCTGATCTGATCCAGATTCAGCAATCTAATAGATATGGTCATTATCTATGATTCTGCGTTTTTAGTTTTCTCAAATCTGCAATATTGTGGATGCAACAGATTTTCGTCCTTTGTGGGGGCGGATGGGGGTGGGGCGAAATTCTGAGATATACGTTTTATAGTGACATCTTAAAGGAGTGTGTGCACCAAATTTGGTTACTCTAGCCTTAATAGTCTCTGAGATTTATGAATATCCCCAGATCTGCATCCTTTGCGGGGGCGGAAGGGGGTGTGGCGAAATTTGAAACAAACTCGTCTCGGTCCGATATATTAGGAGTGTGGATACCAAATTTGGTTGCACTAGCTTTTATAGTCTCTGAGATCTAGGCGCTAATGTTTTACTCTAAGCAAAGCCGCCTATGCTACGTGTGTGTTAGAGAGAGACAGGGCGAGAAAAAATGAAATTGTTTTCTTGATGCTGGCTATAATAATAATACGATCCAATTCAGATTCCGCAGTCTAAAAGATATCGTCATTCTCTACGATTCTGCGTTTTTGGTTTTCTCGTATCTTTAAAATTGTGGATGCCACAGATTTTCGCCCTTTGTGGGGGCGGAGTGGGCGGGGCAAAGTTTTGAAATATTTTTGTAGCAGTGACATATCACAGAAGTCTGGATCCAAAACATCGTTGCTCTAGCTCTTATAGTCTTGAGCATTAGCCGCTGAAGGGGACGGACAGACGGACAGACGGACAGACGGACGGACGGACAGACGGACAGACGGACAGACAGACATGGCTCAATCGACTCGGCTATTGATGCTGATCAAGAATATATATACTTTATGGGGTCGGAAACGATTCCTTCTGGACGTTACAACACATACACTTTTACCACAAATCTAATATACCCCAATACTCATTTTGAGTATCGGGTATAATAAAACATAAACACACACAAACATCCATTACACTTGGGCGGGCCGGACCTGTGCCGTTCGAGTAGATGCGTGTCGTGTCCGCCATCGTCCTTAGTTGGTGGCCGGATCCAGTGCCATGGCATTCAGAGTGCCCTATGGTCTTGGAAAGGGAAAAATCCATCAGCCACACATACGATTAAAAAGGGCTCTCAAAATACCTACCGCCAGCCATTCAGACACACACACACAAACATCCATTACACTTGGGCGGCCGGACCTGTGCCGTTCGAGTAGGTGTGTCGTTGTCCGCCATCGTCCTTAGTTGGTGGCCGGATCCAGTGCCATGGCATTCAGAGTGCCCTATGGTCCTGGAAAAGGAAAAATCCATCAGCCACACATACGATTAAAAAGGGCTCTCAAATACTTACCGCCAGCCATTCAGACACACACACACACACATCCATTACACTTGGGCGGCCGGACCTGTGCCGTTCGAGTAGGCGTGTCATTGTCCACCATTGCCCACAGCTGGTGGCCGGACCAGTGCCACTCGCTCTACATTAGGGCCACAATTGCCGACGCACACACACACTCACATCCATTTCACTTTGGCGGCCGGACCTGTGTCGCCACAGTAATATGTGTGCCGTCTACTCCTGGCTCCCAGCTGGTGGCCGGACCAGTGCCACTGGTTCTCCAAGAGGGCAGCCACAGCCACAACGACGACGAGGTGCTAATTGCAGCTACCTCTGACGACTTCGGATGACGCCAATTTCGACGACCAGGAAGGACGACGGGGTCGGCCGGTATGCAACGCAATGTCTTTACAAGCATTGTGTTTTGCTATGCCGGCCGATGCTTCTTGTCTTCCCTGTAATTATAGAAAAAGATATAGACATTATTTTAAATTGTTATGTTTATTGTAATATTGTAAACGTAAATCAATTGTACCTGTTTTGTCTCGCCTTTGTTCCAGTGTAGTATCTCTTTTATTACCTGTTTTTCCGTCGTCCTCACTCCAGTCTACTACTTATCTGTATTGTTATTTCTGCAAGTGCTTGTCTCTTTTTATTTAGTTTAGTGTCTTTCCTCTTATTTTCCACGCAAAGCACCTGCATTGTTTACCTTTTCTCTCTATCTATTCCTCAATTGACTACGTGTTGCAACACTGCACTTCTGAAGTTTCGATCTCATTTCTTTAACCCCTTCTTCCCCCCCCCCCCCCACCCCATTGTTATTATCGTAATTAGTGCGGTTCTCCGACACCCCACTACAAAATTATTACAATCTGTGATAAATCTTCGGCGGCAACGGTGCTGACAATTGATTATCGGTTTCGTAATCGACTTTCAAATCAGCATCAGTTGCCGCCACACCCCACCACTACGGCCTAATTGAGCCAAAAATGCTAGTCTTCGCATAAATCAACTACGCCCCCTATAAACTGCCCGCCCACATGTACATGTTACATTCCTAGTCGTCTGCCCTCAGCAGGCGGCAAGGGTAGTAGAGGGTACTGAAGACCACATACCGCATTACAGCCAACAAAACATCAAGTTGACGAACTCACAGGGGATTGCAAATCAAATTTTAAGTTAGGGAGAATAACAAAGAAGAGACAGCATACTTTTGAGCGTGGCCCCACTTTACTTTCTTGACTCACACCACACACACACACACTTGACACCCTCTTGACAATTCGTACTTTTGGAGCCTTTTGCCCCGATCGTGGAATGGTCTCGAGTCTGGATCTCTATCCAAATGAAAAGTCGTGTCGTGAACGTTGTGGAGTCGAGTCGTGTTTGAGGTTTAGTCCCTCCGTCAAAGTGCCGAATATTTTGTCTCTCTCTTTTTCTCTTTTTCCCTTTCCCCCCCTGCTGACTGCGGGCCTAGTCGAGGTTACAAGTGTTTCGTTGCTGCAGTTTATATGTTTGTAAATTATTGTGCCATCAAATGTACTAGTGTGTTTGAGTGTTGTTTAAAAGTTGAATTGTAAAAACAAAGAACAAAAATGTACATATATTAAATTAAGACATATACTGCCCACAAACTGAAATAATAAAGCAACGCGCTTGGTTGCTGGCGGCTCACACCCCAGCCTCTCAGCCCCTCCCCAGTTGGAGCACTGAGAGCACTCAACCCAAAGCGGGTATATATTGAAAAAAAAACAAACTGCGTGAACAATCTGACTTGACAAAAACTCCACTCGCGTCGGTCGAATAATTTATTACCAAATCCAACCAAAGCCAATCCAGCGCAGCTATGCCACGCGGTTCCACTGCCAGAAGAGGACGACGACGACGAGGACCACACGGCGTCACAGCCAGGGATCGCCCCAAATCAGCCATTTCCACTACCAGCTCCGACAGCGCCGCCGACAGCGAAGCCAGCGCCGACAGCGCAGCCACCGGCGCCGTGGCAAACGCAGCGATACTGAGACGCCAATCCACCGACTCCGCCACCTGGTTGGAGGCACTTCCTCCAATTCCTGGACCGGCTCCAGCCACCATTACCGGGTATGTGAGGTCCACAAATACCGACACCACCATCACGGCCACGCCGGCCACAAGCCCCATCCCCGACCTGCCCTGCCCCAACAGCTGGGCGGGCCATTCCCAATCTCACCAGCCAGGAGCAGTTCCAGATCGGCGACTGGGTGGAGGCGGTCCATACCCAGGAACGCCAGCAGCAGCAGCAGCAGAACATCAGCAGCAGCAGCGGTAGTCGCCGGCTTGAGGCATTGGCGGCGTCGGCAGCGGCAGCGGCGTCAGCCAAAGCACCGCAATGTCAAGCACCGCTATGTCAAGCCAAGCCAAGCCTAGCGGTACCAAGCGCGCCAATAATTCCGCTTCCCACACTCCAACACACACAGACAGGTATCGATGCACCGTATGCCGATGCATCGTGTGGAGAGAGCCGGAAACAGCAAGGAGCGAGAGAAGGCGCAAAGAGAGAGCGGATAACGACCTCGTACCAGCGACAGTACGAGAGTGCACTCGACCAGTCTCTGCACGAACAGCAGCCAACAAAAGATTCGTGTTCGAGTGCCCGTTCGGGAGCGAGTTCGAGTTCGAACTCGAACCACAGCCATGGCACAAACCCCGCTCGATCGGCCACAGCAGCGGTTCCAAATGCAATGCACACAGCCAATACCACAACCACAAATACAATGATGACATACATCAGCACACAAACAGCGACATCAAGCACAAAAACGACAACTACAATTACGCCAGACGATGCCTGTTAACAGCAATGTTAACAGGCGGACCCCCCCCCACCACCGACGCCAGAGGAACATCAGCAGCAACAAACACATCAACAACATCAGCCAACTGCAACAAACACAGCCAATACCGATGATATCCCATCCACCTCTGCTGCAGCGGCCCGTTCGCCACTGAAGCGCGTCCGCGCCGAGGTGGATGATGATGATGACTATGATGACAGTGATGATATGGTTGTTGAGTTTGATGACGATGACGACGACGACAATTTGGATGCCAATTATGCATCGGCCAAACGACGAAAGTACGGGAAAGTAACCAACAGGCAAGCAAATCCCATATCCCCCAAATTCAAAACCATCCCCATCACCAACAATCAAACCAGCAACAACAACAACATCAGCGGACAATTACACAAAATGCCCCTGCCCCCGCCCCTGCCCCTGCCCCTGCCACTGCTCCACTAGCTCTACCTCACTCACCTGCAAATGCAACTAGTAGCTGCGGCACAGGAACCCACAGCAGCAGCGGCGGCGGCGGCGTTGGGCTGCTCCAGCTGCCCGCCCTGAGTATGCCCAATGCCAGACAAATTCGGATGCTGCAGCTGTCCCCGACATTATGCCCATTATGGACAAGCTGCAGAATGACCCGAGGGTGGGCAACAGTAGCTATCACACCAAGCTCATCAGCCGCAATGGTGTCCGTATCCAGGCCCGCGACATGGCTACCAGGGATGCCATCATGGCAATCCTGGGCGATGGCGACGGCAACGAAGCGATGACTAGCCACTACACACACCAGCACAAGAGTGACAGTGGGCTACGGATCGTCGTGCGAGATATCCACCACTCCACAAGCACCCAACTAATAACAAATCAGATGGCCGAATTGGGTTATTCTGTTAAATTTATTAGAGCCATTAAAGGAAGATCCGATGGACAGCCACTCGACCAGTTCGAGTTGGAGATAGCCCCCAAGCCGGATGAAAGCCACCACGATGTTCTCCAATTAACCCAGCTGGGCAACCAGTTGGTGACCGTGGAAAGGCAGGCCAAGCCGGTGGACCCAGCCCAGTGCCACAGATGTCAGGCATTCGGGCACACCCGCACCTACTGCAGGCGTTCATTCGTCTGTATGAAGTGTGCGGGTGCCCACGCGTCCACGGCATGTGCCAAGCCAAGGGCAGACGCCCCTAAATGCGCCAATTGCCAGGGCGCCCACATCAGCGCCTACAAGGGATGTCCGGCATTCAAGGCAGCAAGGGGCCGCCTTCTGTCCCGCCGAGTGGCCATGCAGGAGTTGCGTCGCATGCGCAGCTCGCTTCTGCAGCCATTGCCAGAGCAGCAGCCACCACCAGCAAAAACAACACCAGCACATCCAGGGCGCCGACAGCAGCAGAAACAGGCAGCTCAAACGCCAGCCAATCCCTGGCACGGACAGCAGCAGCAGGCAGCATGGACGCCACTCAATGTCTCCTCTCCTGGGCGACGAAGAGGACAACAACATCAGCAGAAGCAGAAGCAGCAGCAGCAGCCAATACAGTTAAAACGAGGGGGAACGTTGTGAGTTGCTGCGGACACCGCAACTCTACATTTATACCCGATACTTAGTCAGTATGGCTCTTCTCCGGCAGCGCCGCTAATATTAAACGACACGACAAAGAGTGCGTGCCTGAGAGACTGCGTAGCCACTGCAAATTGATTTGTTTCCTTTGGCTATAAAAATGATCTGATCTGATCTGATCCAGATTCAGCAATTTGATAGATATGGTCGTTATCTATGATTCTGCGTTTTTAGTTTTCTCGAATCTTCAATATTGTGGATGCAACAGATTTTCGTCCTTTGTGTGGGCGGAAGGGGGTGGGGCGAAATTTTGAGATAAATGTTTTATAGTGAGATCTAACAAAAGTGCGGATAGCAAATTTGGTTACTCTAGCCTTAATAGTCTCTGAGATTTGTGAATATCCCCAGATTTTCATCCTTTGCGGGGGCGGAAGGGGGTGTGGCGAAGTTTTGAAACAAACTCGTCTCGGTCCGATATATTATGAGTGTGGATACCAAATTTCGTTGCTCTAGCTTTTATAGTCTCTGAGATCTAGGCGCTAATGTTTTACTCTAAGCAAAGCCGCCTATGCTACGTGTGTGTTAGAGAGAGACAGGGCGAGAAAAAATGAAATTGTTTTCTTGATGGTGGCTATAATAATAAAACGATCTAATTCAGATTCTGCAGTCTAAAAGATATGGTCATTCTCTACGATTCTGCGTTTTTGGTTTTCTCGTATCTTTAAAATTGTGGATGCCACAGATTTTCGCCCTTTGTGGGGGCGGAAGTGGGCGGGGCAAAGTTTTGAAATATTTTTGTAGCAGTGACATATCACAGAAGTCTGGATCCAAAACATCGTTGCTCTAGCTCTTATAGTCTTTGAGCATTAGGCGCTGAAGGGGACGGACAGACGGACAGACGGACGGACGGACAGACGGACAGACGGACGGACGGACAGACGGACAGACAGACATGGCTCAATCGACTCGGCTATTGATGCTGATCAAGAATATATATACTTTATGGGGTCGGAAACGATTCCTTCTGGACGTTACACACATCCACTTTTACCACAAATCTAATATACCCCAATACTCATTATGAGTATCGGGTATAAAAACAGACGCCTGCTGCCTCTGGCCCACGCACTGGGCGACGACGTCCAGAGCAGCCATTGAGCCGTTCCCAGGCACAACAGCAGCAGCTACAGCAGCTGCAACAGCAGCCGCAGCGCGAACAACAACAACAGCGACAGCAGCAGCAGCAGCTTGCCAACAACCGCTCCCGGCAGAAGATGAAGCCGAAACGCCAATCTTGCGAGGGATCCTGCAGCCAGGCACTGTTGGAGAATACGCAGAGGATGACGCGATTGGAAAAGAGGCTGGAAGTGATGATGTCACTACTCACCTCGCTCATCCAATCCCAGGCAGTGACGGCAACTCCAGCAGTTCCAGAAACATCGGAAAATCCACCAACAATGGCAGCAGCAACAGTGGTTGCCCCAGCTCCACAGCCACCACAAAAAACGTTAGGGCCAACGCCAGCCGCCATTCCAGAGACGGATCCTGAAATGGATGAAGAAAATGACGACGATGAGATGTGGACAGATGACGACTCCATGGATGACATTAAGGCCTACGCCCGCAACATGAGGTACCATCTTGACAACCAGATATCCTGGAACGCTGTGTACTAATTGGACACATCTCTGCCACTGCATTGGATTGAATGACAAATGCATATCACTCGCATGCCACAACAAAAATGAATTACGGACGCTGCCGCCATCAAAGCAATTAAATAAAACATCAACACACACAAACACCCATTACACTTGGGCGGCCGGACCTGTGCCGTTCGAGTTATGCCATCGCCATCGTCCTTAGTTGGTGGCCGGATCCAGTGCCATGGCATTCAGAGTGCCCTATGGTCCTGGAAAAGGAAAAATTTATCAGCCACACATACGATTAAAAAGGGCTCTCAAAATACTTACCGCCAGCCATTCAGACACACACACACACAAACAAGTGAGTTTGAGTTTCCAAGTGCGGTCGTGTTTGCAAGCGAGCTCCGAGTTTTCTACAAGCAAAATCCGTATCACGCCTGGAATCAAAACAGAAGACGGTTCAAGTCAGGCTTTCAGCGTCCCGTACTCACTGCGCATGGTGGCTGGCGGCGGAGACTTCCCAGTTGGTTGCAGGGGCAAACGCAGACGAGCAGATAGACCCGGGGGGGGTGATCGTTGGTTTTGGCGCATTTCTCTATCCATCGTGTAGGTGGTAGGAAATATAAAAACAACTTTCACTCAAATCGCTTCACTTGCCTCGATCTATATTCACGGATCAGCTGATCGAGCAGAGGTGCTTAACGCACGGAGTTGCCGGACAGCGTAGGACAGTCGTAGGGTTGCCAGATCGGCCAACCTGTTCGAAAGTTGAGCGCCAACAATTTCAAATTTCAAATTTCGAATTCGAATAATTGGCAATCACATACAGGAAGAATGGAGGAGGAAGAAAAGCGGGTCTTTGAGAGGAGAACTAGCCTGCAGCGTTCCCCACCACAGTGGCAGACGCCCCGAGGCATTTGGCCCAGGGCGCAGACATTTGAGAAGCCGGCCCAGCTAAGCCTTGGTACCGGAACTCCACTTAAGGCGCCCCTTAGAGTGCTGCCAGCACTGACTGTGTCTGCACCAGCAGAAGTCCCTGTCAATCCCTTTGACTTCAGCAGTGCTTCCACAGACAAAAGCGGCACAGGACCAAAGGCCGAAGGAGATCTGCGGGCGATCCTGGCTTCGCTGGTAGAAAAGTCGACGGAATTGTCGAAGATGCTGAGGGACGCCCGTTATCTCAACAAAGAGATGAAAGAGTTGGCGCAGAACGTGGTGAGGATGCAAAAGTCCGCGCTTCACAGCTTCGACGCGAAGTTTCAGAGGAAGGAGAGGGTGGAGCGGCGTGATCAGGAGACGCAGTGCTCCCCTCAACACGATGCGCCGAAAAGGAAGCTGGACAAGCCGACGAGGAGCTCGCCGAAGCGGAGAAACAATATGAGTGGCTATCCCACGTTGCAGTCCCACGAACAACCGGCAAGGAAGACCGAATCAGCTGCACCTACCGAAGGTGAATGGGAGAAGGTGAAGAGCAGAGCGCACGTCCGGAAGTCAAGGCCCCGTCCGGATGTTATTATCATCGAGCCAAAAGGGGAAATGACTTACGCGGAGATCCTTAACCTCGTCACCCGCAACCAGAGCGAGAAGATGAAGAAGGTAGGCGAGAGTGTGAGCAGAGTGAAGCGAACAGCCAAAGGTGCTCTTCTATTGGAGCTCAAAGACGCCTCGAAGGAGACCGCGCAGCTGCTTCGCGAGGATATAGGCACTGTCCTAGGAGGCAAGGCGGAGGCGCGAGCACTCACCCAGCAGACGAGGCTAGAGATGCTCGACTTGGATGAGATGGCTACCTCGGAGGACGTGAGGAAGGCCTTCAGCGATCAAATGGGGATTACACTCGATGTGGACGCCATTAAGAGTCTGCGCCCAGGCTTTGGTGGTACCCAGCGGGCTATTATTTGCTTGCCGGCGACCCTTGCGACGAAGGCGCTATCCGTTGGTAAGGTTAAAGTGGCATGGTCCGTCTGCCGCATACGGGAGCGAAATCTGCCGTTAAAGTGCTTCAGGTGTCTTGAGATCGGCCACGTTGCACTTAATTGCAAAAGCTCTGTAGACAGAAGCGGGTGGTGCTTCCTCTGTGGGTCTGAGGGGCACAAGATAAGCGACTGCCACAATGAGGCAAAATGCTTCCTTTGTGTCGGAAAGGGTAAGCCCCACTCACACGTAGCTGGTAGCCACAGGTGCCCCATGGCACCCAAAGAGAAGGCAAGTCAACACGCTGGACATGGTTAGGTTTTACCAAATAAACCTAAACCATTGCGAGGCTGCCACAGATCTGCTCGCTCAGTCGGTGCGTGACATGAGAACGGACGTTGCAATAATTAGCGAACCATACATTTCCCCCGAGGATGGATTCTGGGTCCAAAGCTCCTCAGGAAAAGCAGCAATATGGGCTTGCGGTAAGCCTCCTCTGCGGCCCTCAGTGTGCGCTGTGTTCCGACATTTCGTCAGGGCAAAACTGGGGAACTTATGGATTTATAGCTGCTATCTCCCCCCAAGCTTGAGCCGTCATAGCTTCGCTGCATCGATGGACGAATTGGCCGACGACGCCAGGCACCACACACCAAATGTGATTGCTGGCGACTTCAATGCTTGGGCCCAGGAGTGGGGCAGCGACAGCTCCAGAAGCAGCAGCTCGGACGCCATATACAAGGGACACGCACTGCTTGAGGCCTTCGCTGCGTTGGACGTAGCATTGCTGAATCAGGGGACCGCGAATACCTTTAACAGGGGTGGCTCTGGGTCAGTCATCGACCTTACATTCGCCTCTAGTAGCCTTTCCCCTCTGTCCACCTGGCGCCTGGGGAACCACTATACGGCCAGCGACCACGAGGCAGTGGTGTTCTCGATAGGCGGAGAAGGTGGTTGCAGACTGACCAGGGCAACGCAGACAAGCCGGAGAGCAGCCTACAATCCCGAATCAATGCGGATTCCAAGGTTCTTGGAGGTGCTGGGGAATATGGAGGTCGGAGGCTCAGCTCAACAGATGGTCAACCAGCTACTGGAGTCCCTACTGCTCGCATGCGATGCCAGTATGAGTCGCAAGAGGCCATTCAAGGGTAAGCAATCGCCGACCTATTGGTGGAATGACGAGATCCAGGAGGCCAGACGCACTTGCCTGTCAGCTAGAAGGCGATATCAACGGGCTATCAAGGCTACAGGCGGAGTACTGCGGAGCTAGAAAAGCCCTAAAGACCGCCATCAAGGAGAGCAAGAGGGAGTGCTTCCTGCAGCTTTGCGACTCAGCCGAGAAGGATCCGTGGGGACGTGCCTACAAGACGGTAATGAAGCGAATTCATGGCAGCAACGCGGGGTCGCCGTCTGACCCAGACCAGTTGCGGACGATTGTTGAGGCATTGTTCCCATCCGGGACTCACGGTCTTGCCAACAGTGCCGTCGCACACCAGCCTGCATATTCGGTCGTACCGGTTACGGAGGACGAAATCGTCGCCCTGGCCCAGAGCTTAAAGGCCAAGAAGGCTCCAGGCCCTGATGGAATCCCCAACCGTGCGGTAAAACTGGCGATGGCACACAACCCGCACGAGTTTGCTAAGGCATTCACGCAGTGCCTGCGGGAAGGGCTATTTCCGCCGCAGTGGAAGTTGCAACACCTGGTGCTCTTGCCAAAGCCAGGAAAGCCGCCGGACGATCCCTCCTCGTTTCGACCGATTTGCTTAATCGACTCGCTGGGGAAGACTCTGGAACAGATAATCCGTAGAAGACTGGACAACGCCGTCGAGGATGCTGGGGGACTTTCACCAAACCAATACGGCTTCAGGAGTGGGAGGTCAACGGTGGACGCCATAGGCAGAGTAGTCGACATAGCCTCCAAGGCAGTGGAGGGAACTCGATGGAAGGGCGGCAAGAAGGAATACTGCCTGATTGTCACCCTAGACATCAGGAACGCCTTCAATACGGTGAAGTGGGAGTGCATCCTGGATTCACTTAACCGGCGCGGTGTACCCCAATACCTTCAGGCAATCGTAAGGAGCTACTTTGAGGGGAGACTGCTGGAGTATAATACGGAGGCCGGCGCGCAGACTCACGGCATAACGGCAGGCGTTCCCCAAGGATCAGTGATGGGTCCCCTATTATGGAACATTGCCTACGATGGAGTCATGAGATTAGCTCTTCCAGGCGGATGTCAGCTAACCTGCTACGCAGATGATGTCGCCCTGACGGTGGTGGCCAAGCACCTGGATGTCGTCGAAGCAAATTGTGACACCGCAATCCAGCTGATTGCAGACTGGCTCCGCTCTGCGGGACTAGAGCTAGCCGCTCATAAAACCGAGGCAGTATTGGTGAGCACCCGTTCGACTGTGGAGACCGCTCACATCAGGGTTGGCGACCAGAGACTATCGTCGAAACGAGCCATTCGGTATCTGGGCGTGATGATCGACACCAGGCTCAGTTTCCGTGAACACCTATGCTACGTCCAGGAGAAAGCGGCAAACACGAGTCGGGCGCTGTTCCGAATACTGCTGAACACCCGTGGCCCGAAGCAGGAGAGGAGGATTCTGCTGACCAGTGTAGTCCGCTCAGCCATGACCTACGCAGCAGACGTATGGGCGGATGGAATTAAAGTTGCCAGCTACGCTAGGGGCGTAAAAGCCACTCATCGCCTCTGCGCGCTCCGGATCTGCTGCGGCTTTCGGACCATATCCGACGACGCTGCCCTAGTCCTGGCGGGTGTCCTTCCAATTGACCTTCTGGTTCTTGAGGAGAGGGCCGTGGCCGAAGCCATCCGGGCCGGCGCGGCAAGAGAGACGCGCGCATGCAGGCCCGTGAAGGAAGCCTCAGAGCATGGCAAAGCCGCTGGGACGGCTCCGATAAAGGACGGTGGACACACCGCCTGATTCCGGATGTCCGATATTGGATCGGTAGGCGACACGGTGTGGTCAATTTCCATTCCACACAGCTTCTGAGCGGACACGGCTGCTTCAGCCATTACCTTTGGAGGTTCGGCCACGAGGACTCGCCGAACTGTTCGTGGTGCGGCGACGCCACTGAAGACGCTGAGCACATCATTTTCCAATGTGGGCGCTTCTCACTTATTAGGGAGGAGTTGTGGCGAGCCGCCGGCGGGCAGCTCACGCCGAACAACCTGATCGAGGCGATTGTGGAAGACCCCATGGTATGGTCGGCCTGGAGCAACTTTGCAGCCGGCGCCATGAAGGAGCTGCGTAGGTGCGAGCGCCGAAGGAACGAGAGTGGCTAGGAGGAACCATGGTCCCTGCGAAGCAATGCTTTTCGGCCGTCCCGCAGAGACCCGGAACTTCCTGCCGGTCTTTCCAACTCAATACAGCTCCCTGTCTAGCTTTAGTTAAGTCCCAGGCTTATAAAAATTTTATAAAATTAAGAGTTAATACAGAATAAAAAAAAACGAGGGGGAACGTTGTGAGTTGCTGCGGACACCGCAACTCTAAGGTTATACCCGATACTAAGTCAGTATCGCTCTCCTCCGGCAGACGCCGCTAATATTTAACGACACGACAAAGAGTGCGTGCGAGAGAGACAGAAAATCAGTCTGAGCGTGACGTCGGGCGCTGCGTAGCCACTGCAAATTGATTTGTTCCTTTTGGCTAAAAAAATGGTCTGATCTGATCCAGATTCAACAATCTAATAGATATGGTCATTATCTATGATTCTGCGTTTTTAGTTTTCTCAAATCTGCAATATTGTGGATGCAACAGATTTTCGTCCTTTGTGGGGGCGGATGGGGGTGGGGCGAAATTCTGAGATATACGTTTTATAGTGACATCTTAAAGGAGTGTGTGCACCAAATTTGGTTACTCTAGCCTTAATAGTCTCTGAGATTTGTGGTTGCCTCAGATTTTCGTCCTTTGCGGGGGCGGAAGGGGGTGTGGCGAAATTTGGACAGGAAACGGTCAAGGTCCGATATCACAGGAGTGTGGATACCAAATTTGGTTGCTCTGGCTTTTATAGGTTCTGAGATCCTTGAACTCATATTTTGCAATTGGCAAAACCGACCATGAAACCTGTGTGTTAGAGTGAGACAGAGCGAGAAAGAGTGAAATTGTTTTCGTGATTCTGGCTGTATTAACTATACGATCTGGTTCAGATTTTGCACTCTAGAAGATATAGTCATCTACTACGATTCTGCGTTTTTAGTTTTCTCGTATCGTCGAAATTGTGGATGCCACAGATTTTCGCCCTTTGTGGGGGCGGAAGTGGGCGGGGCAAAGTTTTGAAATATTTTTGGAGCAGTGACATATCACAGAAGTCTGGATCCAAAACATCGTGGCTCTAGCTCTTATAGTCTTTGAGTATTAGGCGCTGAAGGGGACGGACAGACGGACAGACGGACAGACGGACGGACGGACAGACAGACAGGGCTCAATCGACTCGGCTATTGATGCTGATCAAGAATATATATACTTTATAGGGTCGGAAACGATTCCTTCTGGACGTTACACACATCCACTTTTACCACAAATCTAATATACCCCAATACTCATTTTGAGTATCGGGTATAAAAAAAAAAACACACACACACAAACATCCATTACACTTGGGCGGCCGGACCTGTGCCGTTCGAGTAGGCGTGTCATCGACCGCCATTGCCCACAGCTGGTGTCCGGACCAGTGCCACTCGCTCTACATTGGGGCCACAATTGCCGACGCACACACACACTCACATCCATTTCACTTTGGCGGGCGGACCCGTGTCGCCACAGTAATATGTGTGCCGTCTACTCCTGGCTCCCAGCTGGTGGCCGGACCAGTGCCACTGGTTCTCCAAGAGGGCAGCCACAGCCACAACGACTACGAGGTGCTAATTGCAGCTACCTCTGACGACTTCGGATGACGCCAATTTCGACGACCAGGAAGGACGACGGGGTCGGCCGGTATGCAACGCAATGTCTTTACAAGCATTGTGTTTTGCTATGCCGGCCGATGCTTCTTGTCTTCCCTGTAATTATAGAAAAAGATATAAACATTATTTTAAATTGTTATGTTTATTGTAATATTGTAAACGTAAATCAATTGTACCTGCTTTGTCTCGTCTTTGTTCCAGTGTAGTATCTCTTTTATTACCTGTTTTTCCGTCGTCTCCACTCCAGTCTACAACTTATCTGTATTGTTATTTCTGCAAGTGCTTGTCTCTTTTTTATTTAGTGTATTTCCACGCAAAGCCCCTGCATTGTTTACCTTTTCTCTTTATCTATTCCTCAATTGACTACGTGTTGCAACACTGCACTTTCTGAATTTTCGATATCATTTCTTTAACCCCTTCTTCCCCCCCCCCACCCCATTGTTATTATCGTAATTAGTGCGGTTCTCCGACACCCCACTAAAAAAATTATCACAATCTGTGATAAATCTTCGGCGGCAACGGTGCTGACAATTGATTATCGGCTTCGTAATCGACTTTCACATCAGCATCAGTTGCCGCCACACCCCACCACTACGGCCTAATTGAGCCAAAAATGCTAGTCTTCGCATAAATCAACTACGCCCCCTATAAACTGCCCGCCCACATGTACATGTTACATTCCTAGTCGTCTGCCCTCAGCAGGCGGCAAGGGTAGTAGAGGGGACTGAAGACCACATACCGCATTACAGCCAACAAAACATCAAGTTGACGAACTCACAGGGGATTGCAAATCAAATTTTAAGTTAGGGAGAATTACAAAGAAGAGACAGCATACTTTTGAGCGTGGCCCCACTTTACTTTCTTGACTCACACCACACACACACACACTTGACACCCTCTTGACAATTCGTACTTTTGGAGCCTTTTGCCCCTATCGTGGAATGGTCTCGAGTCTGGATCTCTGTCCAAACGAGGAAAAGTCGTGTCGTGAACGTTGTGGAGTCGAGTCGTGTTCGAGGTTTAGTCCCTCTGTCAAAGTGCCGAATATTTTGTCTCTCTCATTTTCTCTTTTTCCCTTTCCCCCCGCCCCCTGCTGACTGCGGGCCTAGTCGAGGTTACAAGTGTTTCGTTGCTGCAGTTTATATGTTTGTAAATTATTGTGCCATCAAATGTACCAGTGTGTTTGAGTGTCGTTTAAAGTTGAATTGTAAAACAAACAACAAAAATGTACATACATATATTAATATTAAGACATATACTGCCCACAAACTGAATTAATAAAGCAACGCGCTTGGTTGCTGGCGGCGAAATTCTGAGATATACGTTTTATAGTGACATCTTAAAGGAGTGTGTGTACCAAATTTGGTTACTCTAGCCTTAATAGTCTCTGAGATTTGTGGTTGCCTCAGATTTTCGTCCTTTGCGGGGGCGGAAGGGGGTGTGGCGAAATTTGGACAGGAAACGGTCAAGGTCCGATATCACAGGAGTGTGGATACCAAATTTGGTTGCTCTGGCTTTTATAGGTTCTGAGATCCTTGAACTCATATTTTGCAATTGGCAAAACCGACCATGAAACCTGTGTGTTAGAGTGAGACAGAGCGAGAAAGAGTGAAATTGTTTTCGTGATTCTGGCTGTATTAACTATACGATCTGGTTCAGATTTTGCACTCTAGAAGATATAGTCATCTACTACGATTCTGCGTTTTTAGTTTTCTCGTATCGTCGAAATTGTGGATGCCACAGATTTTCGCCCTTTGTGGGGGCGGAAGTGGGCGGGGCAAAGTTTTGAAATATTTTTGTAGCAGTGACATATCACAGAAGTCTGGATCCAAAACATCGTTGCTCTAGCTCTTATAGTCTTTGAGCATTAGGCGCTGAAGGGGACGGACAGACGGACAGACGGACAGACGGACAGACGGACGGACGGACAGACAGACAGGGCTCAATCGACTCGGCTATTGATGCTGATCAAGAATATATATACTTTATAGGGTCGGAAACGATTCCTTCTGGACGTTACACACATCCACTTTTACCACAAATCTAATATACCCCAATACTCATTTTGAGTATCGGGTATAAAAAAAAAAAACACACACACAAACATCCATTACACTTGGGCGGCCGGACCTGTGCCGTTCGAGTAGGCGTGTCATCGACCGCCATTGACCACAGCTGGTGTCCGGACCAGTGCCACTCGCTCTACATTGGGGCCACAATTGCCGACGCACACACACACTCACATCCATTTCACTTTGGCGGGCGGACCCGTGTCGCCACAGTAATATGTGTGCCGTCTACTCCTGGCTCCCAGCTGGTGGCCGGACCAGTGCCACTGGTTCTCCAAGAGGGCAGCCACAGCCACAACGACTACGAGGTGCTAATTGCAGCTACCTCTGACGACTTCGGATGACGCCAATTTCGACGACCAGGAAGGACGACGGGGTCGGCCGGTATGCAACGCAATGTCTTTACAAGCATTGTGTTTTGCTATGCCGGCCGATGCTTCTTGTCTTCCCTGTAATTATAGAAAAAGATATAAACATTATTTTAAATTGTTATGTTTATTGTAATATTGTAAACGTAAATCAATTGTACCGGCTTTGTCTCGTCTTTGTTCCAGTGTAGTATCTCTTTTATTACCTGTTTTTCCGTCGTCTCCACTCCAGTCTACAACTTATCTGTATTGTTATTTCTGCAAGTGCTTGTCTCTTTTTTATTTAGTGTATTTCCACGCAAAGCACCTGCATTGTTTACCTTTTCTCTTTATCTATTCCTCAATTGACTACGTGTTGCAAAACTGCACTTTCTGAATTTTCGATATCATTTCTTTAACCCCTTCTTCCCCCCCCCCCCCACCCCATTGTTATTATCGTAATTAGTGCGGTTCTCCGACACCCCACTAAAAAAATTATCACAATCTGTGATAAATCTTCGGCGGCAACGGTGCTGACAATTGATTATCGGCTTCGTAATCGACTTTCACATCAGCATCAGTTGCCGCCACACCCCACTACTACGGCCTAATTGAGCCAAAAATGCTAGTCTTCGCATAAATCAACTACGCCCCCTATAAACTGCCCGCCCACATGTACATGTTACATTCCTAGTCGTCTGCCCTCAGCAGGCGGCAAGGGTAGTAGAGGGGACTGAAGACCACATACCGCATTACAGCCAACAAAACATCAAGTTGACGAACTCACAGGGGATTGCAAATCAAATTTTAAGTTAGGGAGAATTACAAAGAAGAGACAGCATACTTTTGAGCGTGGCCCCACTTTACTTTCTTGACTCACACCACACACACACACACTTGACACCCTCTTGACAATTCGTACTTTTGGAGCCTTTTGCCCCTATCGTGGAATGGTCTCGAGTCTGGATCTCTGTCCAAACGAGGAAAAGTCGTGTCGTGAACGTTGTGGAGTCGAGTCGTGTTCGAGGTTTAGTCCCTCTGTCAAAGTGCCGAATATTTTGTCTCTCTCATTTTCTCTTTTTCCCTTTCCCCCCGCCCCCTGCTGACTGCGGGCCTAGTCGAGGTTACAAGTGTTTCGTTGCTGCAGTTTATATGTTTGTAAATTATTGTGCCATCAAATGTACCAGTGTGTTTGAGTGTCGTTTAAAGTTGAATTGTAAAACAAACAACAAAAATGTACATACATATATTAATATTAAGACATATACTGCCCACAAACTGAATTAATAAAGCAACGCGCTTGGTTGCTGGCGGCGAAATTCTGAGATATACGTTTTATAGTGACATCTTAAAGGAGTGTGTGTACCAAATTTGGTTACTCTAGCCTTAATAGTCTCTGAGATTTGTGGTTGCCTCAGATTTTCGTCCTTTGCGGGGGCGGAAGGGGGTGTGGCGAAATTTGGACAGGAAACGGTCAAGGTCCGATATCACAGGAGTGTGGATACCAAATTTGGTTGCTCTGGCTTTTATAGGTTCTGAGATCCTTGAACTCATATTTTGCAATTGGCAAAACCGACCATGAAACCTGTGTGTTAGAGTGAGACAGAGCGAGAAAGAGTGAAATTGTTTTCGTGATTCTGGCTGTATTAACTATACGATCTGGTTCAGATTTTGCACTCTAGAAGATATAGTCATCTACTACGATTCTGCGTTTTTAGTTTTCTCGTATCGTCGAAATTGTGGATGCCACAGATTTTCGCCCTTTGTGGGGGCGGAAGTGGGCGGGGCAAAGTTTTGAAATATTTTTGTAGCAGTGACATATCACAGAAGTCTGGATCCAAAACATCGTTGCTCTAGCTCTTATAGTCTTTGAGCATTAGGCGCTGAAGGGGACGGACAGACGGACAGACGGACGGACGGACAGACAGACAGGGCTCAATCGACTCGGCTATTGATGCTGATCAAGAATATATATACTTTATAGGGTCGGAAACGATTCCTTCTGGACGTTACACACATCCACTTTTACCACAAATCTAATATACCCCAATACTCATTTTGAGTATCGGGTATAAAAAAAAAAAACACACACACAAACATCCATTACACTTGGGCGGCCGGACCTGTGCCGTTCGAGTAGGCGTGTCATCGACCGCCATTGACCACAGCTGGTGTCCGGACCAGTGCCACTCGCTCTACATTGGGGCCACAATTGCCGACGCACACACACACTCACATCCATTTCACTTTGGCGGGCGGACCCGTGTCGCCACAGTAATATGTGTGCCGTCTACTCCTGGCTCCCAGCTGGTGGCCGGACCAGTGCCACTGGTTCTCCAAGAGGGCAGCCACAGCCACAACGACTACGAGGTGCTAATTGCAGCTACCTCTGACGACTTCGGATGACGCCAATTTCGACGACCAGGAAGGACGACGGGGTCGGCCGGTATGCAACGCAATGTCTTTACAAGCATTGTGTTTTGCTATGCCGGCCGATGCTTCTTGTCTTCCCTGTAATTATAGAAAAAGATATAAACATTATTTTAAATTGTTATGTTTATTGTAATATTGTAAACGTAAATCAATTGTACCTGCTTTGTCTCGTCTTTGTTCCAGTGTAGTATCTCTTTTATTACCTGTTTTTCCGTCGTCTCCACTCCAGTCTACAACTTATCTGTATTGTTATTTCTGCAAGTGCTTGTCTCTTTTTTATTTAGTGTATTTCCACGCAAAGCACCTGCATTGTTTACCTTTTCTCTTTATCTATTCCTCAATTGACTACGTGTTGCAACACTGCACTTTCTGAATTTTCGATATCATTTCTTTAACCCCTTCTTCCCCCCCCCCCCCCCCCACCCCATTGTTATTATCGTAATTAGTGCGGTTCTCCGACACCCCACTAAAAAAATTATCACAATCTGTGATAAATCTTCGGCGGCAACGGTGCTGACAATTGATTATCGGCTTCGTAATCGACTTTCACATCAGCATCAGTTGCCGCCACACCCCACTACTACGGCCTAATTGAGCCAAAAATGCTAGTCTTCGCATAAATCAACTACGCCCCCTATAAACTGCCCGCCCACATGTACATGTTACATTCCTAGTCGTCTGCCCTCAGCAGGCGGCAAGGGTAGTAGAGGGGACTGAAGACCACATACCGCATTACAGCCAACAAAACATCAAGTTGACGAACTCACAGGGGATTGCAAATCAAATTCTAAGTTAGGGAGAATTACAAAGAAGAGACAGCATACTTTTGAGCGTGGCCCCACTTTACTTTCTTGACTCACACCACACACACACACACTTGACACCCTCTTGACAATTCGTACTTTTGGAGCCTTTTGCCCCTATCGTGGAATGGTCTCGAGTCTGGATCTCTGTCCAAACGAGGAAAAGTCGTGTCGTGAACGTTGTGGAGTCGAGTCGTGTTCGAGGTTTAGTCCCTCTGTCAAAGTGCCGAATATTTTGTCTCTCTCATTTTCTCTTTTTCCCTTTCCCCCCGCCCCCTGCTGACTGCGGGCCTAGTCGAGGTTACAAGTGTTTCGTTGCTGCAGTTTATATGTTTGTAAATTATTGTGCCATCAAATGTACCAGTGTGTTTGAGTGTCGTTTAAAGTTGAATTGTAAAACAAACAACAAAAATGTACATACATATATTAATATTAAGACATATACTGCCCACAAACTGAATTAATAAAGCAACGCGCTTGGTTGCTGGCGGCGAAATTCTGAGATATACGTTTTATAGTGACATCTTAAAGGAGTGTGTGTACCAAATTTGGTTACTCTAGCCTTAATAGTCTCTGAGATTTGTGGTTGCCTCAGATTTTCGTCCTTTGCGGGGGCGGAAGGGGGTGTGGCGAAATTTGGACAGGAAACGGTCAAGGTCCGATATCACAGGAGTGTGGATACCAAATTTGGTTGCTCTGGCTTTTATAGGTTCTGAGATCCTTGAACTCATATTTTGCAAATTGCAAAACCGACCATGAAACCTGTGTGTTAGAGTGAGACAGAGCGAGAAAGATTGAAACTGTTTTCGTGATTCTGGCTGTAATAATTATACGATCTGGTTCAGATTTTGCACTCTAGAAGATATAGTCATCTTCTACGATTCTGCGTTTTTAGTTTTCTCGTATCGTCGAAATTGTGGATGCCACAGATTTTCGCTCTTTGTGGGGGCGGAAGTGGGCGGGGCAAAGTTTTGAAATATTTTTGTAGCAGTGACATATCACAGAAGTCTGGATCCAAAACATCGTTGCTCTAGCTCTTATAGTCTTTGAGCATTAGGCGCTGAAGGGGACGGACAGACGGACAGACGGACAGACGGACGGACGGACAGACAGACAGGGCTCAATCGACTCGGCTATTGATGCTGATCAAGAATATATATACTTTATAGGGTCGGAAACGATTCCTTCTGGACGTTACACACATCCACTTTTACCACAAATCTAATATACCCCAATACTCATTTTGAGTATCGGGTATAAAAAAAAACGAGGGGGAACGTTGTGAGTTGCTGCGGACACCGCAACTCTAAGGTTATACCCGATACTAAGTCAGTATCGCTCTCCTCCGGCAGACGCCGCTAATATTTAACGACACGACAAAGAGTGCGTGCGAGAGAGACAGAAAATCAGTCTGAGCGTGACGTCGGGCGCTGCGTAGCCACTGCAAATTGATTTGTTCCTTTTGGCTAAAAAAATGGTCTGATCTGATCCAGATTCAACAATCTAATAGATATGGTCATTATCTATGATTCTGCGTTTTTAGTTTTCTCAAATCTGCAATATTGTGGATGCAACAGATTTTCGTCCTTTGTGGGGGCGGATGGGGGTGGGGCGAAATTCTGAGATATACGTTTTATAGTGACATCTTAAAGGAGTGTGTGCACCAAATTTGGTTACTCTAGCCTTAATAGTCTCTGAGATTTGTGGTTGCCTCAGATTTTCGTCCTTTGCGGGGGCGGAAGGGGGTGTGGCGAAATTTGGACAGGAAACGGTCAAGGTCCGATATCACAGGAGTGTGGATACCAAATTTGGTTGCTCTGGCTTTTATAGGTTCTGAGATCCTTGAACTCATATTTTGCAATTGGCAAAACCGACCATGAAACCTGTGTGTTAGAGTGAGACAGAGCGAGAAAGAGTGAAATTGTTTTCGTGATTCTGGCTGTATTAACTATACGATCTGGTTCAGATTTTGCACTCTAGAAGATATAGTCATCTTCTACGATTCTGCGTTTTTAGTTTTCTCGTATCGTCAAAATTGTGGATGCCACAGATTTTCGCCCTTTGTGGGGGCGGAAGTGGGCGGGGCAAAGTTTTGAAATATTTTTGGAGCAGTGACATATCACAGAAGTCTGGATCCAAAACATCGTTGCTCTAGCTCTTATAGTCTTTGAGCATTAGGCGCTGAAGGGGACGGACAGACGGACAGACGGACAGACGGACGGACGGACAGACGGACAGACGGACAGACAGACATGGCTCAATCGACTCGGCTATTGATGCTGATCAAGAATATATATACTTTATGGGGTCGGAAACGATTCCTTCTGGACGTTACACACATCCACTTTTACCACAAATCTAATATACCCCAATACTCATTTTGAGTATCGGGTATAAAAACACACACACAAACATCCATTACACTTGGGCGGCCGGACCTGTGCCGTTCGAGTAGGCGTGTCATCGACCACCATTGACCACAGCTGGTGTCCGGACCAGTGCCACTCGCTCTACATTGGGGCCACAATTGCCGACGCACACACACACTCACATCCATTTCACTTTGGCGGGCGGACCCGTGTCGCCACAGTAATATGTGTGCCGTCTACTCCTGGCTCCCAGCTGGTGGCCGGACCAGTGCCACTGGTTCTCCAAGAGGGCAGCCACAGCCACAACGACTACGAGGTGCTAATTGCAGCTACCTCTGACGACTTCGGATGACGCCAATTTCGACGACCAGGAAGGACGACGGGGTCGGCCGGTATGCAACGCAATGTCTTTACAAGCATTGTGTTTTGCTATGCCGGCCGATGCTTCTTGTCTTCCCTGTAATTATAGAAAAAGATATAAACATTATTTTAAATTGTTATGTTTATTGTAATATTGTAAACGTAAATCAATTGTACCTGCTTTGTCTCGTCTTTGTTCCAGTGTAGTATCTCTTTTATTACCTGTTTTTCCGTCGTCTCCACTCCAGTCTACAACTTATCTGTATTGTTATTTCTGCAAGTGCTTGTCTCTTTTTTATTTAGTGTATTTCCACGCAAAGCCCCTGCATTGTTTACCTTTTCTCTTTATCTATTCCTCAATTGACTACGTGTTGCAACACTGCACTTTCTGAATTTTCGATATCATTTCTTTAACCCCTTCTTCCCCCCCCCCCCCCCCCCCCCCCACCCCATTGTTATTATCGTAATTAGTGCGGTTCTCCGACACCCCACTAAAAAAATTATCACAATCTGTGATAAATCTTCGGCGGCAACGGTGCTGACAATTGATTATCGGCTTCGTAATCGACTTTCACATCAGCATCAGTTGCCGCCACACCCCACCACTACGGCCTAATTGAGCCAAAAATGCTAGTCTTCGCATAAATCAACTACGCCCCCTATAAACTGCCCGCCCACATGTACATGTTACATTCCTAGTCGTCTGCCCTCAGCAGGCGGCAAGGGTAGTAGAGGGGACTGAAGACCACATACCGCATTACAGCCAACAAAACATCAAGTTGACGAACTCACAGGGGATTGCAAATCAAATTTTAAGTTAGGGAGAATTACAAAGAAGAGACAGCATACTTTTGAGCGTGGCCCCACTTTACTTTCTTGACTCACACCACACACACACACACTTGACACCCTCTTGACAATTCGTACTTTTGGAGCCTTTTGCCCCTATCGTGGAATGGTCTCGAGTCTGGATCTCTGTCCAAACGAGGAAAAGTCGTGTCGTGAACGTTGTGGAGTCGAGTCGTGTTCGAGGTTTAGTCCCTCTGTCAAAGTGCCGAATATTTTGTCTCTCTCATTTTCTCTTTTTCCCTTTCCCCCCGCCCCCTGCTGACTGCGGGCCTAGTCGAGGTTACAAGTGTTTCGTTGCTGCAGTTTATATGTTTGTAAATTATTGTGCCATCAAATGTACCAGTGTGTTTGAGTGTCGTTTAAAGTTGAATTGTAAAACAAACAACAAAAATGTACATACATATATTAATATTAAGACATATACTGCCCACAAACTGAATTAATAAAGCAACGCGCTTGGTTGCTGGCGGCGAAATTCTGAGATATACGTTTTATAGTGACATCTTAAAGGAGTGTGTGTACCAAATTTGGTTACTCTAGCCTTAATAGTCTCTGAGATTTGTGGTTGCCTCAGATTTTCGTCCTTTGCGGGGGCGGAAGGGGGTGTGGCGAAATTTGGACAGGAAACGGTCAAGGTCCGATATCACAGGAGTGTGGATACCAAATTTGGTTGCTCTGGCTTTTATAGGTTCTGAGATCCTTGAACTCATATTTTGCAATTGGCAAAACCGACCATGAAACCTGTGTGTTAGAGTGAGACAGAGCGAGAAAGAGTGAAATTGTTTTCGTGATTCTGGCTGTATTAACTATACGATCTGGTTCAGATTTTGCACTCTAGAAGATATAGTCATCTACTACGATTCTGCGTTTTTAGTTTTCTCGTATCGTCGAAATTGTGGATGCCACAGATTTTCGCCCTTTGTGGGGGCGGAAGTGGGCGGGGCAAAGTTTTGAAATATTTTTGTAGCAGTGACATATCACAGAAGTCTGGATCCAAAACATCGTTGCTCTAGCTCTTATAGTCTTTGAGCATTAGGCGCTGAAGGGGACGGACAGACGGACAGACGGACGGACGGACAGACAGACAGGGCTCAATCGACTCGGCTATTGATGCTGATCAAGAATATATATACTTTATAGGGTCGGAAACGATTCCTTCTGGACGTTACACACATCCACTTTTACCACAAATCTAATATACCCCAATACTCATTTTGAGTATCGGGTATAAAAAAAAAAAACACACACACAAACATCCATTACACTTGGGCGGCCGGACCTGTGCCGTTCGAGTAGGCGTGTCATCGACCGCCATTGACCACAGCTGGTGTCCGGACCAGTGCCACTCGCTCTACATTGGGGCCACAATTGCCGACGCACACACACACTCACATCCATTTCACTTTGGCGGGCGGACCCGTGTCGCCACAGTAATATGTGTGCCGTCTACTCCTGGCTCCCAGCTGGTGGCCGGACCAGTGCCACTGGTTCTCCAAGAGGGCAGCCACAGCCACAACGACTACGAGGTGCTAATTGCAGCTACCTCTGACGACTTCGGATGACGCCAATTTCGACGACCAGGAAGGACGACGGGGTCGGCCGGTATGCAACGCAATGTCTTTACAAGCATTGTGTTTTGCTATGCCGGCCGATGCTTCTTGTCTTCCCTGTAATTATAGAAAAAGATATAAACATTATTTTAAATTGTTATGTTTATTGTAATATTGTAAACGTAAATCAATTGTACCTGCTTTGTCTCGTCTTTGTTCCAGTGTAGTATCTCTTTTATTACCTGTTTTTTCCGTCGTCTCCACTCCAGTCTACAACTTATCTGTATTGTTATTTCTGCAAGTGCTTGTCTCTTTTTTATTTAGTGTATTTCCACGCAAAGCACCTGCATTGTTTACCTTTTCTCTTTATCTATTCCTCAATTGACTACGTGTTGCAACACTGCACTTTCTGAATTTTCGATATCATTTCTTTAACCCCTTCTTCCCCCCCCCCCCCCCACCCCATTGTTATTATCGTAATTAGTGCGGTTCTCCGACACCCCACTAAAAAAATTATCACAATCTGTGATAAATCTTCGGCGGCAACGGTGCTGACAATTGATTATCGGCTTCGTAATCGACTTTCACATCAGCATCAGTTGCCGCCACACCCCACTACTACGGCCTAATTGAGCCAAAAATGCTAGTCTTCGCATAAATCAACTACGCCCCCTATAAACTGCCCGCCCACATGTACATGTTACATTCCTAGTCGTCTGCCCTCAGCAGGCGGCAAGGGTAGTAGAGGGGACTGAAGACCACATACCGCATTACAGCCAACAAAACATCAAGTTGACGAACTCACAGGGGATTGCAAATCAAATTTTAAGTTAGGGAGAATTACAAAGAAGAGACAGCATACTTTTGAGCGTGGCCCCACTTTACTTTCTTGACTCACACCACACACACACACACTTGACACCCTCTTGACAATTCGTACTTTTGGAGCCTTTTGCCCCTATCGTGGAATGGTCTCGAGTCTGGATCTCTGTCCAAACGAGGAAAAGTCGTGTCGTGAACGTTGTGGAGTCGAGTCGTGTTCGAGGTTTAGTCCCTCTGTCAAAGTGCCGAATATTTTGTCTCTCTCATTTTCTCTTTTTCCCTTTCCCCCCGCCCCCTGCTGACTGCGGGCCTAGTCGAGGTTACAAGTGTTTCGTTGCTGCAGTTTATATGTTTGTAAATTATTGTGCCATCAAATGTACCAGTGTGTTTGAGTGTCGTTTAAAGTTGAATTGTAAAACAAACAACAAAAATGTACATACATATATTAATATTAAGACATATACTGCCCACAAACTGAATTAATAAAGCAACGCGCTTGGTTGCTGGCGGCGAAATTCTGAGATATACGTTTTATAGTGACATCTTAAAGGAGTGTGTGTACCAAATTTGGTTACTCTAGCCTTAATAGTCTCTGAGATTTGTGGTTGCCTCAGATTTTCGTCCTTTGCGGGGGCGGAAGGGGGTGTGGCGAAATTTGGACAGGAAACGGTCAAGGTCCGATATCACAGGAGTGTGGATACCAAATTTGGTTGCTCTGGCTTTTATAGGTTCTGAGATCCTTGAACTCATATTTTGCAAATTGCAAAACCGACCATGAAACCTGTGTGTTAGAGTGAGACAGAGCGAGAAAGATTGAAACTGTTTTCGTGATTCTGGCTGTAATAATTATACGATCTGGTTCAGATTTTGCACTCTAGAAGATATAGTCATCTTCTACGATTCTGCGTTTTTAGTTTTCTCGTATCGTCGAAATTGTGGATGCCACAGATTTTCGCCCTTTGTGGGGGCGGAAGTGGGCGGGGCAAAGTTTTGAAATATTTTTGTAGCAGTGACATATCACAGAAGTCTGGATCCAAAACATCGTTGCTCTAGCTCTTATAGTCTTTGAGCATTAGGCGCTGAAGGGGACGGACAGACGGACAGACGGACAGACGGACGGACGGACAGACAGACAGGGCTCAATCGACTCGGCTATTGATGCTGATCAAGAATATATATACTTTATAGGGTCGGAAACGATTCCTTCTGGACGTTACACACATCCACTTTTACCACAAATCTAATATACCCCAATACTCATTTTGAGTATCGGGTATAAAAAAAAAAAACACACACACAAACATCCATTACACTTGGGCGGCCGGACCTGTGCCGTTCGAGTAGGCGTGTCATCGACCACCATTGACCACAGCTGGTGTCCGGACCAGTGCCACTCGCTCTACATTGGGGCCACAATTGCCGACGCACACACACACTCACATCCATTTCACTTTGGCGGGCGGACCCGTGTCGCCACAGTAATATGTGTGCCGTCTACTCCTGGCTCCCAGCTGGTGGCCGGACCAGTGCCACTGGTTCTCCAAGAGGGCAGCCACAGCCACAACGACTACGAGGTGCTAATTGCAGCTACCTCTGACGACTTCGGATGACGCCAATTTCGACGACCAGGAAGGACGACGGGGTCGGCCGGTATGCAACGCAATGTCTTTACAAGCATTGTGTTTTGCTATGCCGGCCGATGCTTCTTGTCTTCCCTGTAATTATAGAAAAAGATATAAACATTATTTTAAATTGTTATGTTTATTGTAATATTGTAAACGTAAATCAATTGTACCTGCTTTGTCTCGTCTTTGTTCCAGTGTAGTATCTCTTTTATTACCTGTTTTTCCGTCGTCTCCACTCCAGTCTACAACTTATCTGTATTGTTATTTCTGCAAGTGCTTGTCTCTTTTTTATTTAGTGTATTTCCACGCAAAGCACCTGCATTGTTTACCTTTTCTCTTTATCTATTCCTCAATTGACTACGTGTTGCAACACTGCACTTTCTGAATTTTCGATATCATTTCTTTAACCCCTTCTTCCCCCCCCCCCCCCCCCCACCCCATTGTTATTATCGTAATTAGTGCGGTTCTCCGACACCCCACTAAAAAAATTATCACAATCTGTGATAAATCTTCGGCGGCAACGGTGCTGACAATTGATTATCGGCTTCGTAATCGACTTTCACATCAGCATCAGTTGCCGCCACACCCCACCACTACGGCCTAATTGAGCCAAAAATGCTAGTCTTCGCATAAATCAACTACGCCCCCTATAAACTGCCCGCCCACATGTACATGTTACATTCCTAGTCGTCTGCCCTCAGCAGGCGGCAAGGGTAGTAGAGGGGACTGAAGACCACATACCGCATTACAGCCAACAAAACATCAAGTTGACGAACTCACAGGGGATTGCAAATCAAATTTTAAGTTAGGGAGAATTACAAAGAAGAGACAGCATACTTTTGAGCGTGGCCCCACTTTACTTTCTTGACTCACACCACACACACACACACTTGACACCCTCTTGACAATTCGTACTTTTGGAGCCTTTTGCCCCTATCGTGGAATGGTCTCGAGTCTGGATCTCTATCCAAAAAGAAAAGTCGTGTCGTGAACGTTGTGGAGTCGAGTCGTGTTCGAGGTTAGTCTCTCCGTCAAAGTGCCGAATATTTTGTCTCTCTCATTTTCTCTTTTTCCCTTTCCCCCCGCCCCCTGCTGACTGCGGGCCTAGTCGAGGTTACAAGTGTTTCGTTGCTGCAGTTTATATGTTTGTAAATTATTGTGCCATCAAATGTACCAGTGTGTTTGAGTGTCGTTTAAAGTTGAATTGTAAAACAAACAACAAAAATGTACATACATATATTAATATTAAGACATATACTGCCCACAAACTGAATTAATAAAGCAACGCGCTTGGTTGCTGGCGGCGAAATTCTGAGATATACGTTTTATAGTGACATCTTAAAGGAGTGTGTGTACCAAATTTGGTTACTCTAGCCTTAATAGTCTCTGAGATTTGTGGTTGCCTCAGATTTTCGTCCTTTGCGGGGGCGGAAGGGGGTGTGGCGAAATTTGGACAGGAAACGGTCAAGGTCCGATATCACAGGAGTGTGGATACCAAATTTGGTTGCTCTGGCTTTTATAGGTTCTGAGATCCTTGAACTCATATTTTGCAATTGGCAAAACCGACCATGAAACCTGTGTGTTAGAGTGAGACAGAGCGAGAAAGAGTGAAATTGTTTTCGTGATTCTGGCTGTATTAACTATACGATCTGGTTCAGATTTTGCACTCTAGAAGATATAGTCATCTACTACGATTCTGCGTTTTTAGTTTTCTCGTATCGTCGAAATTGTGGATGCCACAGATTTTCGCCCTTTGTGGGGGCGGAAGTGGGCGGGGCAAAGTTTTGAAATATTTTTGTAGCAGTGACATATCACAGAAGTCTGGATCCAAAACATCGTTGCTCTAGCTCTTATAGTCTTTGAGCATTAGGCGCTGAAGGGGACGGACAGACGGACAGACGGACAGACGGACGGACGGACAGACGGACAGACGGACAGACAGACATGGCTCAATCGACTCGGCTATTGATGCTGATCAAGAATATATATACTTTATGGGGTCGGAAACGATTCCTTCTGGACGTTACACACATCCACTTTTACCACAAATCTAATATACCCCAATACTCATTTTGAGTATCGGGTATAAAAACACACACACAAACATCCATTACACTTGGGCGGCCGGACCTGTGCCGTTCGAGTAGGCGTGTCATCGACCACCATTGACCACAGCTGGTGTCCGGACCAGTGCCACTCGCTCTACATTGGGGCCACAATTGCCGACGCACACACACACTCACATCCATTTCACTTTGGCGGGCGGACCCGTGTCGCCACAGTAATATGTGTGCCGTCTACTCCTGGCTCCCAGCTGGTGGCCGGACCAGTGCCACTGGTTCTCCAAGAGGGCAGCCACAGCCACAACGACTACGAGGTGCTAATTGCAGCTACCTCTGACGACTTCGGATGACGCCAATTTCGACGACCAGGAAGGACGACGGGGTCGGCCGGTATGCAACGCAATGTCTTTACAAGCATTGTGTTTTGCTATGCCGGCCGATGCTTCTTGTCTTCCCTGTAATTATAGAAAAAGATATAAACATTATTTTAAATTGTTATGTTTATTGTAATATTGTAAACGTAAATCAATTGTACCTGCTTTGTCTCGTCTTTGTTCCAGTGTAGTATCTCTTTTATTACCTGTTTTTCCGTCGTCTCCACTCCAGTCTACAACTTATCTGTATTGTTATTTCTGCAAGTGCTTGTCTCTTTTTTATTTAGTGTATTTCCACGCAAAGCCCCTGCATTGTTTACCTTTTCTCTTTATCTATTCCTCAATTGACTACGTGTTGCAACACTGCACTTTCTGAATTTTCGATATCATTTCTTTAACCCCTTCTTCCCCCCCCCCCCCCCCCCCCCCCCCCCACCCCATTGTTATTATCGTAATTAGTGCGGTTCTCCGACACCCCACTAAAAAAATTATCACAATCTGTGATAAATCTTCGGCGGCAACGGTGCTGACAATTGATTATCGGCTTCGTAATCGACTTTCACATCAGCATCAGTTGCCGCCACACCCCACCACTACGGCCTAATTGAGCCAAAAATGCTAGTCTTCGCATAAATCAACTACGCCCCCTATAAACTGCCCGCCCACATGTACATGTTACATTCCTAGTCGTCTGCCCTCAGCAGGCGGCAAGGGTAGTAGAGGGGACTGAAGACCACATACCGCATTACAGCCAACAAAACATCAAGTTGACGAACTCACAGGGGATTGCAAATCAAATTTTAAGTTAGGGAGAATTACAAAGAAGAGACAGCATACTTTTGAGCGTGGCCCCACTTTACTTTCTTGACTCACACCACACACACACACACTTGACACCCTCTTGACAATTCGTACTTTTGGAGCCTTTTGCCCCTATCGTGGAATGGTCTCGAGTCTGGATCTCTGTCCAAACGAGGAAAAGTCGTGTCGTGAACGTTGTGGAGTCGAGTCGTGTTCGAGGTTTAGTCCCTCTGTCAAAGTGCCGAATATTTTGTCTCTCTCATTTTCTCTTTTTCCCTTTCCCCCCGCCCCCTGCTGACTGCGGGCCTAGTCGAGGTTACAAGTGTTTCGTTGCTGCAGTTTATATGTTTGTAAATTATTGTGCCATCAAATGTACCAGTGTGTTTGAGTGTCGTTTAAAGTTGAATTGTAAAACAAACAACAAAAATGTACATACATATATTAATATTAAGACATATACTGCCCACAAACTGAATTAATAAAGCAACGCGCTTGGTTGCTGGCGGCGAAATTCTGAGATATACGTTTTATAGTGACATCTTAAAGGAGTGTGTGTACCAAATTTGGTTACTCTAGCCTTAATAGTCTCTGAGATTTGTGGTTGCCTCAGATTTTCGTCCTTTGCGGGGGCGGAAGGGGGTGTGGCGAAATTTGGACAGGAAACGGTCAAGGTCCGATATCACAGGAGTGTGGATACCAAATTTGGTTGCTCTGGCTTTTATAGGTTCTGAGATCCTTGAACTCATATTTTGCAATTGGCAAAACCGACCATGAAACCTGTGTGTTAGAGTGAGACAGAGCGAGAAAGAGTGAAATTGTTTTCGTGATTCTGGCTGTATTAACTATACGATCTGGTTCAGATTTTGCACTCTAGAAGATATAGTCATCTACTACGATTCTGCGTTTTTAGTTTTCTCGTATCGTCGAAATTGTGGATGCCACAGATTTTCGCCCTTTGTGGGGGCGGAAGTGGGCGGGGCAAAGTTTTGAAATATTTTTGTAGCAGTGACATATCACAGAAGTCTGGATCCAAAACATCGTTGCTCTAGCTCTTATAGTCTTTGAGCATTAGGCGCTGAAGGGGACGGACAGACGGACAGACGGACGGACGGACAGACAGACAGGGCTCAATCGACTCGGCTATTGATGCTGATCAAGAATATATATACTTTATAGGGTCGGAAACGATTCCTTCTGGACGTTACACACATCCACTTTTACCACAAATCTAATATACCCCAATACTCATTTTGAGTATCGGGTATAAAAAAAAAAAACACACACACAAACATCCATTACACTTGGGCGGCCGGACCTGTGCCGTTCGAGTAGGCGTGTCATCGACCGCCATTGACCACAGCTGGTGTCCGGACCAGTGCCACTCGCTCTACATTGGGGCCACAATTGCCGACGCACACACACACTCACATCCATTTCACTTTGGCGGGCGGACCCGTGTCGCCACAGTAATATGTGTGCCGTCTACTCCTGGCTCCCAGCTGGTGGCCGGACCAGTGCCACTGGTTCTCCAAGAGGGCAGCCACAGCCACAACGACTACGAGGTGCTAATTGCAGCTACCTCTGACGACTTCGGATGACGCCAATTTCGACGACCAGGAAGGACGACGGGGTCGGCCGGTATGCAACGCAATGTCTTTACAAGCATTGTGTTTTGCTATGCCGGCCGATGCTTCTTGTCTTCCCTGTAATTATAGAAAAAGATATAAACATTATTTTAAATTGTTATGTTTATTGTAATATTGTAAACGTAAATCAATTGTACCTGCTTTGTCTCGTCTTTGTTCCAGTGTAGTATCTCTTTTATTACCTGTTTTTCCGTCGTCTCCACTCCAGTCTACAACTTATCTGTATTGTTATTTCTGCAAGTGCTTGTCTCTTTTTTATTTAGTGTATTTCCACGCAAAGCACCTGCATTGTTTACCTTTTCTCTTTATCTATTCCTCAATTGACTACGTGTTGCAACACTGCACTTTCTGAATTTTCGATATCATTTCTTTAACCCCTTCTTCCCCCCCCCCCCCCCCCCACCCCATTGTTATTATCGTAATTAGTGCGGTTCTCCGACACCCCACTAAAAAAATTATCACAATCTGTGATAAATCTTCGGCGGCAACGGTGCTGACAATTGATTATCGGCTTCGTAATCGACTTTCACATCAGCATCAGTTGCCGCCACACCCCACTACTACGGCCTAATTGAGCCAAAAATGCTAGTCTTCGCATAAATCAACTACGCCCCCTATAAACTGCCCGCCCACATGTACATGTTACATTCCTAGTCGTCTGCCCTCAGCAGGCGGCAAGGGTAGTAGAGGGGACTGAAGACCACATACCGCATTACAGCCAACAAAACATCAAGTTGACGAACTCACAGGGGATTGCAAATCAAATTTTAAGTTAGGGAGAATTACAAAGAAGAGACAGCATACTTTTGAGCGTGGCCCCACTTTACTTTCTTGACTCACACCACACACACACACACTTGACACCCTCTTGACAATTCGTACTTTTGGAGCCTTTTGCCCCTATCGTGGAATGGTCTCGAGTCTGGATCTCTGTCCAAACGAGGAAAAGTCGTGTCGTGAACGTTGTGGAGTCGAGTCGTGTTCGAGGTTTAGTCCCTCTGTCAAAGTGCCGAATATTTTGTCTCTCTCATTTTCTCTTTTTCCCTTTCCCCCCGCCCCCTGCTGACTGCGGGCCTAGTCGAGGTTACAAGTGTTTCGTTGCTGCAGTTTATATGTTTGTAAATTATTGTGCCATCAAATGTACCAGTGTGTTTGAGTGTCGTTTAAAGTTGAATTGTAAAACAAACAACAAAAATGTACATACATATATTAATATTAAGACATATACTGCCCACAAACTGAATTAATAAAGCAACGCGCTTGGTTGCTGGCGGCGAAATTCTGAGATATACGTTTTATAGTGACATCTTAAAGGAGTGTGTGTACCAAATTTGGTTACTCTAGCCTTAATAGTCTCTGAGATTTGTGGTTGCCTCAGATTTTCGTCCTTTGCGGGGGCGGAAGGGGGTGTGGCGAAATTTGGACAGGAAACGGTCAAGGTCCGATATCACAGGAGTGTGGATACCAAATTTGGTTGCTCTGGCTTTTATAGGTTCTGAGATCCTTGAACTCATATTTTGCAAATTGCAAAACCGACCATGAAACCTGTGTGTTAGAGTGAGACAGAGCGAGAAAGATTGAAACTGTTTTCGTGATTCTGGCTGTAATAATTATACGATCTGGTTCAGATTTTGCACTCTAGAAGATATAGTCATCTTCTACGATTCTGCGTTTTTAGTTTTCTCGTATCGTCGAAATTGTGGATGCCACAGATTTTCGCCCTTTGTGGGGGCGGAAGTGGGCGGGGCAAAGTTTTGAAATATTTTTGTAGCAGTGACATATCACAGAAGTCTGGATCCAAAACATCGTTGCTCTAGCTCTTATAGTCTTTGAGCATTAGGCGCTGAAGGGGACGGACAGACGGACAGACGGACAGACGGACGGACGGACAGACAGACAGGGCTCAATCGACTCGGCTATTGATGCTGATCAAGAATATATATACTTTATAGGGTCGGAAACGATTCCTTCTGGACGTTACACACATCCACTTTTACCACAAATCTAATATACCCCAATACTCATTTTGAGTATCGGGTATAAAAAAAAAAAACACACACACAAACATCCATTACACTTGGGCGGCCGGACCTGTGCCGTTCGAGTAGGCGTGTCATCGACCACCATTGACCACAGCTGGTGTCCGGACCAGTGCCACTCGCTCTACATTGGGGCCACAATTGCCGACGCACACACACACTCACATCCATTTCACTTTGGCGGGCGGACCCGTGTCGCCACAGTAATATGTGTGCCGTCTACTCCTGGCTCCCAGCTGGTGGCCGGACCAGTGCCACTGGTTCTCCAAGAGGGCAGCCACAGCCACAACGACTACGAGGTGCTAATTGCAGCTACCTCTGACGACTTCGGATGACGCCAATTTCGACGACCAGGAAGGACGACGGGGTCGGCCGGTATGCAACGCAATGTCTTTACAAGCATTGTGTTTTGCTATGCCGGCCGATGCTTCTTGTCTTCCCTGTAATTATAGAAAAAGATATAAACATTATTTTAAATTGTTATGTTTATTGTAATATTGTAAACGTAAATCAATTGTACCTGCTTTGTCTCGTCTTTGTTCCAGTGTAGTATCTCTTTTATTACCTGTTTTTCCGTCGTCTCCACTCCAGTCTACAACTTATCTGTATTGTTATTTCTGCAAGTGCTTGTCTCTTTTTTATTTAGTGTATTTCCACGCAAAGCACCTGCATTGTTTACCTTTTCTCTTTATCTATTCCTCAATTGACTACGTGTTGCAACACTGCACTTTCTGAATTTTCGATATCATTTCTTTAACCCCTTCTTCCCCCCCCCCCCCCCCCACCCCATTGTTATTATCGTAATTAGTGCGGTTCTCCGACACCCCACTAAAAAAATTATCACAATCTGTGATAAATCTTCGGCGGCAACGGTGCTGACAATTGATTATCGGCTTCGTAATCGACTTTCACATCAGCATCAGTTGCCGCCACACCCCACCACTACGGCCTAATTGAGCCAAAAATGCTAGTCTTCGCATAAATCAACTACGCCCCCTATAAACTGCCCGCCCACATGTACATGTTACATTCCTAGTCGTCTGCCCTCAGCAGGCGGCAAGGGTAGTAGAGGGGACTGAAGACCACATACCGCATTACAGCCAACAAAACATCAAGTTGACGAACTCACAGGGGATTGCAAATCAAATTTTAAGTTAGGGAGAATTACAAAGAAGAGACAGCATACTTTTGAGCGTGGCCCCACTTTACTTTCTTGACTCACACCACACACACACACACTTGACACCCTCTTGACAATTCGTACTTTTGGAGCCTTTTGCCCCTATCGTGGAATGGTCTCGAGTCTGGATCTCTATCCAAACGAGGAAAAGTCGTGTCGTGAACGTTGTGGAGTCGAGTCGTGTTCGAGGTTAGTCCTCTCCGTCAAAGTGCCGAATATTTTGTCTCTCTCATTTTCTCTTTTTCCCTTTCCCCCCGCCCCCTGCTGACTGCGGGCCTAGTCGAGGTTACAAGTGTTTCGTTGCTGCAGTTTATATGTTTGTAAATTATTGTGCCATCAAATGTACCAGTGTGTTTGAGTGTCGTTTAAAGTTGAATTGTAAAACAAACAACAAAAATGTACATACATATATTAATATTAAGACATATACTGCCCACAAACTGAATTAATAAAGCAACGCGCTTGGTTGCTGGCGGCGAAATTCTGAGATATACGTTTTATAGTGACATCTTAAAGGAGTGTGTGTACCAAATTTGGTTACTCTAGCCTTAATAGTCTCTGAGATTTGTGGTTGCCTCAGATTTTCGTCCTTTGCGGGGGCGGAAGGGGGTGTGGCGAAATTTGGACAGGAAACGGTCAAGGTCCGATATCACAGGAGTGTGGATACCAAATTTGGTTGCTCTGGCTTTTATAGGTTCTGAGATCCTTGAACTCATATTTTGCAAATTGCAAAACCGACCATGAAACCTGTGTGTTAGAGTGAGACAGAGCGAGAAAGAGTGATATTGTTTTCGTGATTCTGGCTGTAATAATTATACGATCTGGTTCAGATTTTGCACTCTAGAAGATATAGTCATCTTCTACGATTCTGCGTTTTTAGTTTTCTCGTATCGTCGAAATTGTGGATGCCACAGATTTTCGCCCTTTGTGGGGGCGGAAGTGGGCGGGGCAAAGTTTTGAAATATTTTTGTAGCAGTGACATATCACAGAAGTCTGGATCCAAAACATCGTTGCTCTAGCTCTTATAGTCTTTGAGCATTAGGCGCTGAAGGGGACGGACAGACGGACAGACGGACAGACGGACGGACGGACAGACAGACAGGGCTCAATCGACTCGGCTATTGATGCTGATCAAGAATATATATACTTTATAGGGTCGGAAACGATTCCTTCTGGACGTTACACACATCCACTTTTACCACAAATCTAATATACCCCAATACTCATTTTGAGTATCGGGTATAAAAAACAGACGCCTGCTGCCTCTGGCCCATGCACTGGGCGACGACGTCCAGAGCAGCCATTGAGCCGTTCCCAGGCACAACAACAGCAGCAGCTACAGCAGCTGCAACAGCAGCCGCAGCGCGAACAACAACAACAGCGACAGCAGCAGCAGCAGCTTGCCAACAACCGCTCCCGGCAGAAGATGAAGCCGAAACGCCAATCTTGCGAGGGATCCTGCAGCCAGGCACTGTTGGAGAATACGCAGAGGATGACGCGATTGGAAAAGAGGCTGGAAGCGATGATGTCACTACTCACCTCGCTCATCCAATCCCAGGCAGTGACGGCAACTCCAGCAGTTCCAGAAACATCGGAAAATCCACCAACAATGGCAGCAGCAACAGTGGTTGCCCCAGCTCCACAGCCACCACAAAAAACGTTAGGGCCAACGCCAGCCGCCATTCCAGAGACGGATCCTGAAACGGATGAAGAAAATAATGACGATGAGATGTGGACAGATGACGACTCCATGGATGACATTAAGGCCTACGCCCGCAACATGAGGTACCATCTTGACAACCAGATATCCTGGAACGCTGTGTACTAATTGGACCCATCTCTGCCACTGCATTGGATTAAAGGACAAATGCATATCAATCGCATGCCACAACAAAAATGAACAACGGACGCTGCCGCCATCAAAGCAATTAAATAAAACATCAACACACACAAACATCCATTACACTTGGGCGGCCGGACCTGTGCCGTTCGAGTTATGCCATCGCCATCGTCCTTAGTTGGTGGCCGGATCCAGTGCCATGGCATTCAGAGTGCCCTATGGTCCTGGAAAAGGAAAAATCCATCAGCACACATACGATTAAAAAGGGCTCTTAAAATACTTACCGCCAGCCATTCAGACACACACACACACACACAAACATCCATTACACTTGGGCGGCCGGACCTGTGCCGTTCGAGTTATGTGTGTCTTTGTCCACCATCGTCCTTAGTTGGTGGCCGGATCCAGTGCCATGGCATTCAGAGTGCCCTATGGTCCTGGAAAAGGAAAAATCCATCAGCCACACATACGATTAAAAAGGGCTCTTAAAATACTTACCGCCAGCCATTCAGACACACACACACACACATCCATTACACTTGGGCGGCCGGACCTGTGCCGTTCGAGTTATGTGTGTGTCATTGTCCGCCATTGCCCACACCTGGTGGCCGGACCAGTGCACTATGGTCCGAACGACCACTTTTGTTGGCCAAAACCTAATTTTTCAAAGTCAAAACTGAAACCTGGTTTTGATCGCTCTGCATTAGAAAAAGATCGACCATTAAATCTGCGTACCAGAAATTTCCATAGATGGCGCCACATTCGCAAAATCAGCTGTGCAACCCAACTGTTTTTATACCCGATACTCAAAATGAGTATTGGGGTATATTAGATTTGTGGTAAAAGTGGATGTGTCCAGAAGGAATCGTTTCCGACCCCATAAAGTATATATATTCTTGATCAGCATCAATAGCCGAGTCGATTGAGCCCTGTCTGTCTGTCCGTCCGTCCGTCTGTCCGTCTGTCCGTCCCCTTCAGCGCCTAGTGCTCAAAGACTATAAGAGCTAGAGCAACGATGTTTTGGATCCAGACTTCTGTGATATGTCACTGCTCCAAAAATATTTCAAAACTTTGCCCCGCCCACTTCCGCCCCCACAAAGGGCGAAAATCTGTGGCATCCACAATTTTAAAGATACGAGAAAACTAAAAACGCAGAATCGTAGAGAATTACCATATCTTTTAGACTGCAGAATCTGAATTCGATCGTATTATTATTATAGCCAGCATCAAGAAAATAATTTCATTTTTTCTCGCCCTGTCTCTCTCTAACACACACGTAGCATAGGCGGCTTTGCTTAGAGTAAAACATTAGCGCCTAGATCTCAGAGACTATACAAGCTAGAGCAGCCAAATTTGGTATCCACACTCCTAATATATCGGACCGAGACGAGTTTGTTTCAAAATTTCGCCACACCCCCTTCCGCCCCCGCAAAGGATGCAAATCTGGGGATATTCACAAATCTCAGAGACTATTAAAGCTAGAGTAACCAAATTTGGTATCCGCACTTCTGTTAGATCTCACTATAAAACCTTTATCTCAAAATTTCGCCCCACCCCCTTCCGCCCCCACAAAGGACGAAAATCTGTTGCATCCACAATATTGCAGATTTAAGAAAACTAAAAACGCAGAATCATAGATAACGACCATATCTATCAGATTGCTGAATCTGGATCAGATCAGATAATTTTTATAGCCAAAGGAAACAAATCAATTTGCAGTGGCTACGCAGCGCGTGACGTCACGCTCAGACTGATTTTCTGTCTCTCTCGCACGCACTCTTTGTCGTGTCGTTTAATATTAGCGGCGTCTGCCGGAGGAAAGCCATACTGACTAAGTATCGGGTATAACTATAGAGTTGCGGTGTCCGCAGCAACTCACAACGTTCCCCCTCGTTTTTGTTTGTTTTTACAATTCAACTTTAAACGACACTCAAACACACTGGTACATTTGATGGCACAATAATTTACAAACATATAAACTGCAGCAACGAAACACTTGTAACCTCGACTAGGCCCGCAGTCAGCAGGGGGGGAAAGGGAAAAAGAGAAAAAGAGAGAGACAAAATATTCGGCACTTTGACGGAGAGACTAACCTCGAACACGACTCGACTCCACAACGTTCACGACACGACTTTTCTTTTTGGATAGAGATCCAGACTCGAGACCATTCCACGATCGGGGCAAAAGGCTCCAAAAGTACGAATTGTCAAGAGGGTGTCAAGTGTGTGTGTGTGCGGTGTGAGTCAAGAAAGTAAAGTGGGGCCACGCTCAAAAGTATGCTGTCTCTTCTTTGTAATTCTCCCTAACTTTAAACTTGATTTGCAATCCCCTGTGAGTTTGTCAACTTGATGTTTTGTTGGCTGTAATGCGGTATGTGGTCTTCAGTCCCCTCTACTACCGTTGCCGCCTGCTGAGGGCAGACGACTAGGAATGTAACATGTACATGTGGGCGGGCAGTTTATAGGGGGCGTAGTTGATTTATGCGAAGACTAGCATTTTTGGCTCAATTTAGGCCGTAGTGGTGGTGTGTGGCGGCAACTGAAGCTGATTTGAATGTCGATTTGAAACCGATAACCAATTGTCAGCACCGTTGCCGCCGAAGATTTATCACAGATTGTGATAATTATACCCGATACTCAAAATGAGTATTGGGGTATATTAGATTTGTGGTAAAAGTGGATGTGTGTAACGTCCAGAAGGAATCGTTTCCGACACTATAAAGTATATATATTCTTGATCAGCATCAATAGCCGAGTCGATTGAGCCCTGTCTGTCTGTCCGTCCGTCCGTCTGTCCGTCTGTCCGTCCCCTTCAGCGCCTAGTGCTCAAAGACTATAAGAGCTAGAGCAACGATGTTTTGGATCCAGACTTCTGTGATATGTCACTGCCCCGCCCTGAGTATGCCCAATGCCAGACAAATTCGGATGCTGCAGCGACAGCACCAACCAACGACAATTATTCCCCCCCCCCCCCCCCCCATCATTCTGCCAGCTGTCCCCGACATTATGCCCATTATGGACAAGCTGCAGAATGACCCGAGGGTGGGCAACAGTAGCTATCACACCAAGCTCATCAGCCGCAATGGTGTCCGTATCCAGGCCCGCGACATGGCTACCAGGGATGCCATCATGGCAATCCTGGGCGATGGCGACGGCAACGAAGCGATGACTAGCCACTACACACACCAGCACAAGAGTGACAGTGGGCTACGGATCGTCGTGCGAGATATCCACCACTCCACAAGCACCCAACTAATAACAAATCAGATGGCCGAATTGGGTTATTCTGTTAAATTTATTAGAGCCATTAAAGGAAGATCCGATGGACAGCCACTCGACCAGTTCGAGTTGGAGATAGCCCCCAAGCCGGATGAAAGCCACCACGATGTTCTCCAATTAACCCAGCTGGACAACCAGTTGGTGACCGTGGAAAGGCAGGCCAAGCCGGTGGACCCAGCCCAGTGCCACAGATGTCAGGCATTCGGGCACACCCGCACCTACTGCAGGCGTTCATTCGTCTGTATGAAGTGTGCGGGTGCCCACGCGTCCACGGCATGTGCCAAGCCAAGGGCAGACGCCCCTAAATGCGCCAATTGCCAGGGCGCCCACATCAGCGCCTACAAGGGATGTCCGGCATTCAAGGCAGCAAGGGGCCGCCTTCTGTCCCGCCGAGTGGCCATGCAGGAGTTGCGTCGCATGCGCAGCTCGCTTCTGCAGCCATTGCCAGAGCAGCAGCCACCACCAGCAAAAACAACACCAGCACATCCAGGGCGCCGACAGCAGCAGAAACAGGCAGCTCAAACGCCAGCCAATCCCTGGCACGGACAGCAGCAGCAGGCAGCATGGACGCCACTCAATGTCTCCTCTCCTGGGCGACGAAGAGGACAACAACATCAGCAGAAGCAGAAGCAGCAGCAGCAGCCAATACAGTTAAAACGAGGGGGAACGTTGTGAGTTGCTGCGGACACCGCAACTCTACATTTATACCCGATACTTAGTCAGTATGGCTCTTCTCCGGCAGCGCCGCTAATATTAAACGACACGACAAAGAGTGCGTGCCTGAGAGACTGCGTAGCCACTGCAAATTGATTTGTTTCCTTTGGCTATAAAAATGATCTGATCTGATCTGATCCAGATTCAGCAATTTGATAGATATGGTCGTTATCTATGATTCTGCGTTTTTAGTTTTCTCGAATCTTCAATATTGTGGATGCAACAGATTTTCGTCCTTTGTGTGGGCGGAAGGGGGTGGGGCGAAATTTTGAGATAAATGTTTTATAGTGAGATCTAACAAAAGTGCGGATAGCAAATTTGGTTACTCTAGCCTTAATAGTCTCTGAGATTTGTGAATATCCCCAGATTTTCATCCTTTGCGGGGGCGGAAGGGGGTGTGGCGAAGTTTTGAAACAAACTCGTCTCGGTCCGATATATTATGAGTGTGGATACCAAATTTCGTTGCTCTAGCTTTTATAGTCTCTGAGATCTAGGCGCTAATGTTTTACTCTAAGCAAAGCCGCCTATGCTACGTGTGTGTTAGAGAGAGACAGGGCGAGAAAAAATGAAATTGTTTTCTTGATGGTGGCTATAATAATAAAGCGATCTAATTCAGATTCTGCAGTCTAAAAGATATGGTCATTCTCTACGATTCTGCGTTTTTGGTTTTCTCGTATCTTTAAAATTGTGGATGCCACAGATTTTCGCCCTTTGTGGGGGCGGAAGTGGGCGGGGCAAAGTTTTGAAATATTTTTGTAGCAGTGACATATCACAGAAGTCTGGATCCAAAACATCGTTGCTCTAGCTCTTATAGTCTTTGAGCATTAGGCGCTGAAGGGGACGGACAGACGGACGGACGGACAGACGGACAGACGGACGGACGGACAGACGGACAGACAGACATGGCTCAATCGACTCGGCTATTGATGCTGATCAAGAATATATATACTTTATGGGGTCGGAAACGATTCCTTCTGGACGTTACACACATCCACTTTTACCACAAATCTAATATACCCCAATACTCATTATGAGTATCGGGTATAAAAACAGACGCCTGCTGCCTCTGGCCCACGCACTGGGCGACGACGTCCAGAGCAGCCATTGAGCCGTTCCCAGGCACAACAGCAGCAGCTACAGCAGCTGCAACAGCAGCCGCAGCGCGAACAACAACAACAGCGACAGCAGCAGCAGCAGCTTGCCAACAACCGCTCCCGGCAGAAGATGAAGCCGAAACGCCAATCTTGCGAGGGATCCTGCAGCCAGGCACTGTTGGAGAATACGCAGAGGATGACGCGATTGGAAAAGAGGCTGGAAGTGATGATGTCACTACTCACCTCGCTCATCCAATCCCAGGCAGTGACGGCAACTCCAGCAGTTCCAGAAACATCGGAAAATCCACCAACAATGGCAGCAGCAACAGTGGTTGCCCCAGCTCCACAGCCACCACAAAAAACGTTAGGGCCAACGCCAGCCGCCATTCCAGAGACGGATCCTGAAATGGATGAAGAAAATGACGACGATGAGATGTGGACAGATGACGACTCCATGGATGACATTAAGGCCTACGCCCGCAACATGAGGTACCATCTTGACAACCAGATATCCTGGAACGCTGTGTACTAATTGGACACATCTCTGCCACTGCATTGGATTGAATGACAAATGCATATCACTCGCATGCCACAACAAAAATGAATTACGGACGCTGCCGCCATCAAAGCAATTAAATAAAACATCAACACACACAAACACCCATTACACTTGGGCGGCCGGACCTGTGCCGTTCGAGTTATGCCATCGCCATCGTCCTTAGTTGGTGGCCGGATCCAGTGCCATGGCATTCAGAGTGCCCTATGGTCCTGGAAAAGGAAAAATTTATCAGCCACACATACGATTAAAAAGGGCTCTCAAAATACTTACCGCCAGCCATTCAGACACACACACACACAAACAAGTGAGTTTGAGTTTCCAAGTGCGGTCGTGTTTGCAAGCGAGCTCCGAGTTTTCTACAAGCAAAATCCGTATCACGCCTGGAATCAAAACAGAAGACGGTTCAAGTCAGGCTTTCAGCGTCCCGTACTCACTGCGCATGGTGGCTGGCGGCGGAGACTTCCCAGTTGGTTGCAGGGGCAAACGCAGACGAGCAGATAGACCCGGGGGGGGTGATCGTTGGTTTTGGCGCATTTCTCTATCCATCGTGTAGGTGGTAGGAAATATAAAAACAACTTTCACTCAAATCGCTTCACTTGCCTCGATCTATATTCACGGATCAGCTGATCGAGCAGAGGTGCTTAACGCACGGAGTTGCCGGACAGCGTAGGACAGTCGTAGGGTTGCCAGATCGGCCAACCTGTTCGAAAGTTGAGCGCCAACAATTTCAAATTTCAAATTTCGAATTCGAATAATTGGCAATCACATACAGGAAGAATGGAGGAGGAAGAAAAGCGGGTCTTTGAGAGGAGAACTAGCCTGCAGCGTTCCCCACCACAGTGGCAGACGCCCCGAGGCATTTGGCCCAGGGCGCAGGCAGTTGAGAAGCCGGGCCCAGCTAAGCCTTGGTACCGGAACTCCACTTAAGGCGCCCCTTAGAGTGCTGCCAGCACTGACTGTGTCTGCACCAGCAGAAGTCCCTGTCAATCCCTTTGACTTCAGCAGTGCTTCCACAGACAAAAGCGGCACAGGACCAAAGGCCGAAGGAGATCTGCGGGCGATCCTGGCTTCGCTGGTAGAAAAGTCGACGGAATTGTCGAAGATGCTGAGGGACGCCCGTTATCTCAACAAAGAGATGAAAGAGTTGGCGCAGAACGTGGTGAGGATGCAAAAGTCCGCGCTTCACAGCTTCGACGCGAAGTTTCAGAGGAAGGAGAGGGTGGAGCGGCGTGATCAGGAGACGCAGTGCTCCCCTCAACACGATGCGCCGAAAAGGAAGCTGGACAAGCCGACGAGGAGCTCGCCGAAGCGGAGAAACAATATGAGTGGCTATCCCACGTTGCAGTCCCACGAACAACCGGCAAGGAAGACCGAATCAGCTGCACCTACCGAAGGTGAATGGGAGAAGGTGAAGAGCAGAGCGCACGTCCGGAAGTCAAGGCCCCGTCCGGATGTTATTATCATCGAGCCAAAAGGGGAAATGACTTACGCGGAGATCCTTAACCTCGTCACCCGCAACCAGAGCGAGAAGATGAAGAAGGTAGGCGAGAGTGTGAGCAGAGTGAAGCGAACAGCCAAAGGTGCTCTTCTATTGGAGCTCAAAGACGCCTCGAAGGAGACCGCGCAGCTGCTTCGCGAGGATATAGGCACTGTCCTAGGAGGCAAGGCGGAGGCGCGAGCACTCACCCAGCAGACGAGGCTAGAGATGCTCGACTTGGATGAGATGGCTACCTCGGAGGACGTGAGGAAGGCCTTCAGCGATCAAATGGGGATTACACTCGATGTAAGCGGGCTATTATTTGCTTGCCGGCGACCCTTGCGACGAAGGCGCTATCCGTTGGTAAGGTTAAAGTGGCATGGTCCGTCTGCCGCATACGGGAGCGAAATCTGCCGTTAAAGTGCTTCAGGTGTCTTGAGATCGGCCACGTTGCACTTAATTGCAAAAGCTCTGTAGACAGAAGCGGGTGGTGCTTCCTCTGTGGGTCTGAGGAGCACAAGATAAGCGACTGCCACAATGAGGCAAAATGCTTCCTTTGTGTCGGAAAGGGTAAGCCCCACTCACACGTAGCTGGTAGCCACAGGTGCCCCATGGCACCCAAAGAGAAGGCAAGTCAACACGCTGGACATGGTTAGGTTTTACCAAATAAACCTAAACCATTGCGAGGCTGCCACAGATCTGCTCGCTCAGTCGGTGCGTGACATGAGAACGGACGTTGCAATAATTAGCGAACCATACATTTCCCCCGAGGATGGATTCTGGGTCCAAAGCTCCTCAGGAAAAGCAGCAATATGGGCTTGCGGTAAGCCTCCTCTGCGGCCCTCAGTGTGCGCTGTGTTCCGACATTTCGTCAGGGCAAAACTGGGGAACTTATGGATTTATAGCTGCTATCTCCCCCCAAGCTTGAGCCGTCATAGCTTCGCTGCATCGATGGACGAATTGGCCGACGACGCCAGGCACCACACACCAAATGTGATTGCTGGCGACTTCAATGCTTGGGCCCAGGAGTGGGGCAGCGACATCTCCAGAAGCAGCAGCTCGGACGCCATATACAAGGGACACGCACTGCTTGAGGCCTTCGCTGCGTTGGACGTAGCATTGCTGAATCAGGGGACCGCGAATACCTTTAACAGGGGTGGCTCTGGGTCAGTCATCGACCTTACATTCGCCTCTAGTAGCCTTTCCCCTCTGTCCACCTGGCGCCTGGGGAACCACTATACGGCCAGCGACCACGAGGCAGTGGTGTTCTCGATAGGCGGAGAAGGTGGTTGCAGACTGACCAGGGCAACGCAGACAAGCCGGAGAGCAGCCTACAATCCCGAATCAATGCGGATTCCAAGGTTCTTGGAGGTGCTGGGGAATATGGAGGTCGGAGGCTCAGCTCAACAGATGGTCAACCAGCTACTGGAGTCCCTACTGCTCGCATGCGATGCCAGTATGAGTCGCAAGAGGCCATTCAAGGGTAAGCAATCGCCGACCTATTGGTGGAATGACGAGATCCAGGAGGCCAGACGCACTTGCCTGTCAGCTAGAAGGCGATATCAACGGGCTATCAAGGCTACAGGCGGAGTACTGCGGAGCTAGAAAAGCCCTAAAGACCGCCATCAAGGAGAGCAAGAGGGAGTGCTTCCTGCAGCTTTGCGACTCAGCCGAGAAGGATCCGTGGGGACGTGCCTACAAGACGGTAATGAAGCGAATTCATGGCAGCAACGCGGGGTCGCCGTCTGACCCAGACCAGTTGCGGACGATTGTTGAGGCATTGTTCCCATCCGGGACTCACGGTCTTGCCAACAGTGCCGTCGCACACCAGCCTGCATATTCGGTCGTACCGGTTACGGAGGACGAAATCGTCGCCCTGGCCCAGAGCTTAAAGGCCAAGAAGGCTCCAGGCCCTGATGGAATCCCCAACCGTGCGGTAAAACTGGCGATGGCACACAACCCGCACGAGTTTGCTAAGGCATTCACGCAGTGCCTGCGGGAAGGGCTATTTCCGCCGCAGTGGAAGTTGCAACACCTGGTGCTCTTGCCAAAGCCAGGAAAGCCGCCGGACGATCCCTCCTCGTTTCGACCGATTTGCTTAATCGACTCGCTGGGGAAGACTCTGGAACAGATAATCCGTAGAAGACTGGACAACGCCGTCGAGGATGCTGGGGGACTTTCACCAAACCAATACGGCTTCAGGAGTGGGAGGTCAACGGTGGACGCCATAGGCAGAGTAGTCGACATAGCCTCCAAGGCAGTGGAGGGAACTCGATGGAAGGGCGGCAAGAAGGAATACTGCCTGATTGTCACCCTAGACATCAGGAACGCCTTCAATACGGTGAAGTGGGAGTGCATCCTGGATTCACTTAACCGGCGCGGTGTACCCCAATACCTTCAGGCAATCGTAAGGAGCTACTTTGAGGGGAGACTGCTGGAGTATAATACGGAGGCCGGCGCGCAGACTCACGGCATAACGGCAGGCGTTCCCCAAGGATCAGTGATGGGTCCCCTATTATGGAACATTGCCTACGATGGAGTCATGAGATTAGCTCTTCCAGGCGGATGTCAGCTAACCTGCTACGCAGATGATGTCGCCCTGACGGTGGTGGCCAAGCACCTGGATGTCGTCGAAGCAAATTGTGACACCGCAATCCAGCTGATTGCAGACTGGCTCCGCTCCCGTTCGACTGTGGAGACCGCTCACATCAGGGTTGGCGACCAGAGACTATCGTCGAAACGAGCCATTCGGTATCTGGGCGTGATGATCGACACCAGGCTCAGTTTCCGTGAACACCTATGCTACGTCCAGGAGAAAGCGGCAAACACGAGTCGGGCGCTGTTCCGAATACTGCTGAACACCCGTGGCCCGAAGCAGGAGAGGAGGATTCTGCTGACCAGTGTAGTCCGCTCAGCCATGACCTACGCAGCAGACGTATGGGCGGATGGAATTAAAGTTGCCAGCTACGCTAGGGGCGTAAAAGCCACTCATCGCCTCTGCGCGCTCCGGATCTGCTGCGGCTTTCGGACCATATCCGACGACGCTGCCCTAGTCCTGGCGGGTGTCCTTCCAATTGACCTTCTGGTTCTTGAGGAGAGGGCCGTGGCCGAAGCCATCCGGGCCGGCGCGGCAAGGAGAGACGCGCGCATGCAGGCCCGTGAAGGAAGCCTCAGAGCATGGCAAAGCCGCTGGGACGGCTCCGATAAAGGACGGTGGACACACCGCCTGATTCCGGATGTCCGATATTGGATCGGTAGGCGACACGGTGTGGTCAATTTCCATTCCACACAGCTTCTGAGCGGACACGGCTGCTTCAGCCATTACCTTTGGAGGTTCGGCCACGAGGACTCGCCGAACTGCTCGTGGTGCGGCGACGCCACTGAAGACGCTGAGCACATCATTTTCCAATGTGGGCGCTTCTCACTTATTAGGGAGGAGTTGTGGCGAGCCGCCGGCGGGCAGCTCACGCCGAACAACCTGATCGAGGCGATTGTGGAAGACCCCATGGTATGGTCGGCCTGGAGCAACTTTGCAGCCGGCGCCATGAAGGAGCTGCGTAGGTGCGAGCGCCGAAGGAACGAGAGTGGCTAGGAGGAACCATGGTCCCTGCGAAGCAATGCTTTTCGGCCGTCCCGCAGAGACCCGGAACTTCCTGCCGGTCTTTCCAACTCAATACAGCTCCCTGTCTAGCTTTAGTTAAGTCCCAGGCTTATAAAAATTTTATAAAATTAAGAGTTAATACAGAATAAACGAGGGGGAACGTTGTGAGTTGCTGCGGACACCGCAACTCTACGGTTATACCCGATACTAAGTCAGTATGGCTCTCCTCCGGCAGACGCCGCTAATATTTAACGACACGACAAAGAGTGCGTGCGAGAGAGACAGAAAATCAGTCTGAGCGTGACGTCGGGCGCTGCGTAGCCAATGCAAATTGATTTGTTCCTTTTGGCTACAAAAATTATCTGATCTGATCCAGATTCAGCAATCTGATAGATATGGTCATTATCTATGATTCTGCGTTTTTAGTTTTCTCAAATCTGCAATATTGTGGATGCAACAGATTTTCGTCCTTTGTGGGGGCGGATGGGGGTGGGGCGAAATTCTGAGATATACGTTTTATAGTGACATCTTAAAGGAGTGTGTGCACCAAATTTGGTTACTCTAGCCTTAATAGTCTCTGAGATTTGTGGTTGCCTCAGATTTTCGTCCTTTGCGGGGGCGGAAGGGGGTGTGGCGAAATTTGGACAGGAAACGGTCAAGGTCCGATATCACAGGAGTGTGGATACCAAATTTGGTTGCTCTGGCTTTTATAGGTTCTGAGATCCTTGAACTCATATTTTGCAATTGGCAAAACCGACCATGAAACCTGTGTGTTAGAGTGAGACAGAGCGAGAAAGAGTGAAATTGTTTTCGTGATTCTGGCTGTATTAACTATACGATCTGGTTCAGATTTTGCACTCTAGAAGATATAGTCATCTACTACGATTCTGCGTTTTTAGTTTTCTCGTATCGTCGAAATTGTGGATGCCACAGATTTTCGCCCTTTGTGGGGGCGGAAGTGGGCGGGGCAAAGTTTTGAAATATTTTTGGAGCAGTGACATATCACAGAAGTCTGGATCCAAAACATCGTTGCTCTAGCTCTTATAGTCTTTGAGCATTAGGCGCTGAAGGGGACGGACAGACGGACAGACGGACAGACGGACGGACGGACAGACGGACAGACGGACAGACAGACATGGCTCAATCGACTCGGCTATTGATGCTGATCAAGAATATATATACTTTATGGGGTCGGAAACGATTCCTTCTGGACGTTACACACATCCACTTTTACCACAAATCTAATATACCCCAATACTCATTTTGAGTATCGGGTATAAAAAAAACGAGGGGGAACGTTGTGAGTTGCTGCGGACACCGCAACTCTAAGGTTATACCCGATACTAAGTCAGTATCGCTCTCCTCCGGCAGACGCCGCTAATATTTAACGACACGACAAAGAGTGCGTGCGAGAGAGACAGAAAATCAGTCTGAGCGTGACGTCGGGCGCTGCGTAGCCACTGCAAATTGATTTGTTCCTTTTGGCTAAAAAAATGGTCTGATCTGATCCAGATTCAACAATCTAATAGATATGGTCATTATCTATGATTCTGCGTTTTTAGTTTTCTCAAATCTGCAATATTGTGGATGCAACAGATTTTCGTCCTTTGTGGGGGCGGATGGGGGTGGGGCGAAATTCTGAGATATACGTTTTATAGTGACATCTTAAAGGAGTGTGTGCACCAAATTTGGTTACTCTAGCCTTAATAGTCTCTGAGATTTGTGGTTGCCTCAGATTTTCGTCCTTTGCGGGGGCGGAAGGGGGTGTGGCGAAATTTGGACAGGAAACGGTCAAGGTCCGATATCACAGGAGTGTGGATACCAAATTTGGTTGCTCTGGCTTTTATAGGTTCTGAGATCCTTGAACTCATATTTTGCAATTGGCAAAACCGACCATGAAACCTGTGTGTTAGAGTGAGACAGAGCGAGAAAGAGTGAAATTGTTTTCGTGATTCTGGCTGTATTAACTATACGATCTGGTTCAGATTTTGCACTCTAGAAGATATAGTCATCTTCTACGATTCTGCGTTTTTAGTTTTCTCGTATCGTCAAAATTGTGGATGCCACAGATTTTCGCCCTTTGTGGGGGCGGAAGTGGGCGGGGCAAAGTTTTGAAATATTTTTGGAGCAGTGACATATCACAGAAGTCTGGATCCAAAACATCGTTGCTCTAGCTCTTATAGTCTTTGAGCATTAGGCGCTGAAGGGGACGGACAGACGGACAGACGGACAGACGGACGGACGGACAGACGGACAGACGGACAGACAGACATGGCTCAATCGACTCGGCTATTGATGCTGATCAAGAATATATATACTTTATGGGGTCGGAAACGATTCCTTCTGGACGTTACACACATCCACTTTTACCACAAATCTAATATACCCCAATACTCATTTTGAGTATCGGGTATAAAAAAAACGAGGGGGAACGTTGTGAGTTGCTGCGGACACCGCAACTCTAAGGTTATACCCGATACTAAGTCAGTATCGCTCTCCTCCGGCAGACGCCGCTAATATTTAACGACACGACAAAGAGTGCGTGCGAGAGAGACAGAAAATCAGTCTGAGCGTGACGTCGGGCGCTGCGTAGCCACTGCAAATTGATTTGTTCCTTTTGGCTAAAAAAATGGTCTGATCTGATCCAGATTCAACAATCTAATAGATATGGTCATTATCTATGATTCTGCGTTTTTAGTTTTCTCAAATCTGCAATATTGTGGATGCAACAGATTTTCGTCCTTTGTGGGGGCGGATGGGGGTGGGGCGAAATTCTGAGATATACGTTTTATAGTGACATCTTAAAGGAGTGTGTGCACCAAATTTGGTTACTCTAGCCTTAATAGTCTCTGAGATTTGTGGTTGCCTCAGATTTTCGTCCTTTGCGGGGGCGGAAGGGGGTGTGGCGAAATTTGGACAGGAAACGGTCAAGGTCCGATATCACAGGAGTGTGGATACCAAATTTGGTTGCTCTGGCTTTTATAGGTTCTGAGATCCTTGAACTCATATTTTGCAATTGGCAAAACCGACCATGAAACCTGTGTGTTAGAGTGAGACAGAGCGAGAAAGAGTGAAATTGTTTTCGTGATTCTGGCTGTATTAACTATACGATCTGGTTCAGATTTTGCACTCTAGAAGATATAGTCATCTACTACGATTCTGCGTTTTTAGTTTTCTCGTATCGTCGAAATTGTGGATGCCACAGATTTTCGCCCTTTGTGGGGGCGGAAGTGGGCGGGGCAAAGTTTTGAAATATTTTTGGAGCAGTGACATATCACAGAAGTCTGGATCCAAAACATCGTTGCTCTAGCTCTTATAGTCTTTGAGCATTAGGCGCTGAAGGGGACGGACAGACGGACAGACGGACAGACGGACGGACGGACAGACGGACAGACGGACAGACAGACATGGCTCAATCGACTCGGCTATTGATGCTGATCAAGAATATATATACTTTATGGGGTCGGAAACGATTCCTTCTGGACGTTACACACATCCACTTTTACCACAAATCTAATATACCCCAATACTCATTTTGAGTATCGGGTATAAAAAAAACGAGGGGGAACGTTGTGAGTTGCTGCGGACACCGCAACTCTAAGGTTATACCCGATACTAAGTCAGTATCGCTCTCCTCCGGCAGACGCCGCTAATATTTAACGACACGACAAAGAGTGCGTGCGAGAGAGACAGAAAATCAGTCTGAGCGTGACGTCGGGCGCTGCGTAGCCACTGCAAATTGATTTGTTCCTTTTGGCTAAAAAAATGGTCTGATCTGATCCAGATTCAACAATCTAATAGATATGGTCATTATCTATGATTCTGCGTTTTTAGTTTTCTCAAATCTGCAATATTGTGGATGCAACAGATTTTCGTCCTTTGTGGGGGCGGATGGGGGTGGGGCGAAATTCTGAGATATACGTTTTATAGTGACATCTTAAAGGAGTGTGTGCACCAAATTTGGTTACTCTAGCCTTAATAGTCTCTGAGATTTGTGGTTGCCTCAGATTTTCGTCCTTTGCGGGGGCGGAAGGGGGTGTGGCGAAATTTGGACAGGAAACGGTCAAGGTCCGATATCACAGGAGTGTGGATACCAAATTTGGTTGCTCTGGCTTTTATAGGTTCTGAGATCCTTGAACTCATATTTTGCAATTGGCAAAACCGACCATGAAACCTGTGTGTTAGAGTGAGACAGAGCGAGAAAGAGTGAAATTGTTTTCGTGATTCTGGCTGTATTAACTATACGATCTGGTTCAGATTTTGCACTCTAGAAGATATAGTCATCTTACTACGATTCTGCGTTTTTAGTTTTCTCGTATCGTCGAAATTGTGGATGCCACAGATTTTCGCCCTTTGTGGGGGCGGAAGTGGGCGGGGCAAAGTTTTGAAATATTTTTGGAGCAGTGACATATCACAGAAGTCTGGATCCAAAACATCGTTGCTCTAGCTCTTATAGTCTTTGAGCATTAGGCGCTGAAGGGGACGGACAGACGGACAGACGGACAGACGGACGGACGGACAGACGGACAGACGGACAGACAGACATGGCTCAATCGACTCGGCTATTGATGCTGATCAAGAATATATATACTTTATGGGGTCGGAAACGATTCCTTCTGGACGTTACACACATCCACTTTTACCACAAATCTAATATACCCCAATACTCATTTTGAGTATCGGGTATAAAAAAACGAGGGGGAACGTTGTGAGTTGCTGCGGACACCGCAACTCTAAGGTTATACCCGATACTAAGTCAGTATGGCTCTCCTCCGGCAGACGCCGCTAATATTTAACGACACGACAAAGAGTGCGTGCGAGAGAGACAGAAAATCAGTCTGAGCGTGACGTCGGGCGCTGCGTAGCCACTGCAAATTGATTTGTTCCTTTTGGCTAAAAAAATGGTCTGATCTGATCCAGATTCAGCAATCTAATAGATATGGTCATTATCTATGATTCTGCGTTTTTAGTTTTCTCAAATCTGCAATATTGTGGATGCAACAGATTTTCGTCCTTTGTGGGGGCGGATGGGGGTGGGGCGAAATTCTGAGATATACGTTTTATAGTGACATCTTAAAGGAGTGTGTGCACCAAATTTGGTTACTCTAGCCTTAATAGTCTCTGAGATTTGTGGTTGCCTCAGATTTTCGTCCTTTGCGGGGGCGGAAGGGGGTGTGGCGAAATTTGGACAGGAAACGGTCAAGGTCCGATATCACAGGAGTGTGGATACCAAATTTGGTTGCTCTGGCTTTTATAGGTTCTGAGATCCTTGAACTCATATTTTGCAATTGGCAAAACCGACCATGAAACCTGTGTGTTAGAGTGAGACAGAGCGAGAAAGAGTGAAATTGTTTTCGTGATTCTGGCTGTATTAACTATACGATCTGGTTCAGATTTTGCACTCTAGAAGATATAGTCATCTTCTACGATTCTGCGTTTTTAGTTTTCTCGTATCGTCGAAATTGTGGATGCCACAGATTTTCGCCCTTTGTGGGGGCGGAAGTGGGCGGGGCAAAGTTTTGAAATATTTTTGGAGCAGTGACATATCACAGAAGTCTGGATCCAAAACATCGTTGCTCTAGCTCTTATAGTCTTTGAGCATTAGGCGCTGAAGGGGACGGACGGACAGACGGACAGACGGACGGACGGACAGACGGACAGACGGACAGACAGACATGGCTCAATCGACTCGGCTATTGATGCTGATCAAGAATATATATACTTTATGGGGTCGGAAACGATTCCTTCTGGACGTTACACACATCCACTTTTACCACAAATCTAATATACCCCAATACTCATTTTGAGTATCGGGTATAAAAAAAACGAGGGGGAACGTTGTGAGTTGCTGCGGACACCGCAACTCTAAGGTTATACCCGATACTAAGTCAGTATCGCTCTCCTCCGGCAGACGCCGCTAATATTTAACGACACGACAAAGAGTGCGTGCGAGAGAGACAGAAAATCAGTCTGAGCGTGACGTCGGGCGCTGCGTAGCCACTGCAAATTGATTTGTTCCTTTTGGCTAAAAAATGGTCTGATCTGATCCAGATTCAACAATCTAATAGATATGGTCATTATCTATGATTCTGCGTTTTTAGTTTTCTCAAATCTGCAATATTGTGGATGCAACAGATTTTCGTCCTTTGTGGGGGCGGATGGGGGTGGGGCGAAATTCTGAGATATACGTTTTATAGTGACATCTTAAAGGAGTGTGTGCACCAAATTTGGTTACTCTAGCCTTAATAGTCTCTGAGATTTGTGGTTGCCTCAGATTTTCGTCCTTTGCGGGGGCGGAAGGGGGTGTGGCGAAATTTGGACAGGAAACGGTCAAGGTCCGATATCACAGGAGTGTGGATACCAAATTTGGTTGCTCTGGCTTTTATAGGTTCTGAGATCCTTGAACTCATATTTTGCAATTGGCAAAACCGACCATGAAACCTGTGTGTTAGAGTGAGACAGAGCGAGAAAGAGTGAAATTGTTTTCGTGATTCTGGCTGTATTAACTATACGATCTGGTTCAGATTTTGCACTCTAGAAGATATAGTCATCTTCTACGATTCTGCGTTTTTAGTTTTCTCGTATCGTCGAAATTGTGGATGCCACAGATTTTCGCCCTTTGTGGGGGCGGAAGTGGGCGGGGCAAAGTTTTGAAATATTTTTGGAGCAGTGACATATCACAGAAGTCTGGATCCAAAACATCGTTGCTCTAGCTCTTATAGTCTTTGAGCATTAGGCGCTGAAGGGGACGGACAGACGGACAGACGGACGGACGGACAGACGGACAGACGGACAGACAGACATGGCTCAATCGACTCGGCTATTGATGCTGATCAAGAATATATATACTTTATGGGGTCGGAAACGATTCCTTCTGGACGTTACACACATCCACTTTTACCACAAATCTAATATACCCCAATACTCATTTTGAGTATCGGGTATAAAAAAAACGAGGGGGAACGTTGTGAGTTGCTGCGGACACCGCAACTCTAAGGTTATACCCGATACTAAGTCAGTATCGCTCTCCTCCGGCAGACGCCGCTAATATTTAACGACACGACAAAGAGTGCGTGCGAGAGAGACAGAAAATCAGTCTGAGCGTGACGTCGGGCGCTGCGTAGCCACTGCAAATTGATTTGTTCCTTTTGGCTAAAAAATGGTCTGATCTGATCCAGATTCAACAATCTAATAGATATGGTCATTATCTATGATTCTGCGTTTTTAGTTTTCTCAAATCTGCAATATTGTGGATGCAACAGATTTTCGTCCTTTGTGGGGGCGGATGGGGGTGGGGCGAAATTCTGAGATATACGTTTTATAGTGACATCTTAAAGGAGTGTGTGCACCAAATTTGGTTACTCTAGCCTTAATAGTCTCTGAGATTTGTGGTTGCCTCAGATTTTCGTCCTTTGCGGGGGCGGAAGGGGGTGTGGCGAAATTTGGACAGGAAACGGTCAAGGTCCGATATCACAGGAGTGTGGATACCAAATTTGGTTGCTCTGGCTTTTATAGGTTCTGAGATCCTTGAACTCATATTTTGCAATTGGCAAAACCGACCATGAAACCTGTGTGTTAGAGTGAGACAGAGCGAGAAAGAGTGAAATTGTTTTCGTGATTCTGGCTGTATTAACTATACGATCTGGTTCAGATTTTGCACTCTAGAAGATATAGTCATCTTCTACGATTCTGCGTTTTTAGTTTTCTCGTATCGTCGAAATTGTGGATGCCACAGATTTTCGCCCTTTGTGGGGGCGGAAGTGGGCGGGGCAAAGTTTTGAAATATTTTTGGAGCAGTGACATATCACAGAAGTCTGGATCCAAAACATCGTTGCTCTAGCTCTTATAGTCTTTGAGCATTAGGCGCTGAAGGGGACGGACAGACGGACAGACGGACGGACGGACAGACGGACAGACGGACAGACAGACATGGCTCAATCGACTCGGCTATTGATGCTGATCAAGAATATATATACTTTATGGGGTCGGAAACGATTCCTTCTGGACGTTACACACATCCACTTTTACCACAAATCTAATATACCCCAATACTCATTTTGAGTATCGGGTATAAAAAAAACGAGGGGGAACGTTGTGAGTTGCTGCGGACACCGCAACTCTACGGTTATACCCGATACTAAGTCAGTATGGCTCTCCTCCGGCAGACGCCGCTAATATTTAACGACACGACAAAGAGTGCGTGCGAGAGAGACAGAAAATCAGTCTGAGCGTGACGTCGGGCGCTGCGTAGCCAGTGCAAATTGATTTGCTCCTTTTGGCTATGAAAATGATCTGATCTGATCCAGATTCAGCAACCTGATAGATATGGTTATTATCTATGATTCTGCGTTTTTAGTTTTCTCAAATCTGCAATATTGTGGATGCAACAGATTTTCGTCCTTTGTGGGGGCGGATGGGGGTGGGGCGAAATTCTGAGATATACGTTTTATAGTGACATCTTAAAGGAGTGTGTGTACCAAATTTGGTTACTCTAGCCTTAATAGTCTCTGAGATTTGTGGTTGCCTCAGATTTTCGTCCTTTGCGGGGGCGGAAGGGGGTGTGGCGAAATTTGGACAGGAAACGGTCAAGGTCCGATATCACAGGAGTGTGGATACCAAATTTGGTTGCTCTGGCTTTTATAGGTTCTGAGATCCTTGAACTCATATTTTGCAATTGGCAAAACCGACCATGAAACCTGTGTGTTAGAGTGAGACAGAGCGAGAAAGAGTGAAATTGTTTTCGTGATTCTGGCTGTAATAATTATACGATCTGGTTCAGATTTTGCACTCTAGAAGATATAGTCATCTTCTACGATTCTGCGTTTTTAGTTTTCTCGTATCGTCGAAATTGTGGATGCCACAGATTTTCGCCCTTTGTGGGGGCGGAAGTGGGCGGGGCAAAGTTTTGAAATATTTTTGGAGCAGTGACATATCACAGAAGTCTGGATCCAAAACATCGTTGCTCTAGCTCTTATAGTCTTTGAGCATTAGGCGCTGAAGGGGACGGACAGACGGACAGACGGACGACGGAGACGGACAGACGGACAGACAGACATGGCTCAATCGACTCGGCTATTGATGCTGATCAAGAATATATATACTTTATGGGGTCGGAAACGATTCCTTCTGGACGTTACACACATCCACTTTTACCACAAATCTAATATACCCCAATACTCATTTTGAGTATCGGGTATAACGAGGGGGAACGTTGTGAGTTGCTGCGGACACCGCAACTCTAAGGTTATACCCGATACTAAGTCAGTATGGCTCTCCTCCGGCAGACGCCGCTAATATTTAACGACACGACAAAGAGTGCGTGCGAGAGAGACAGAAAATCAGTCTGAGCGTGACGTCGGGCGCTGCGTAGCCACTGCAAATTGATTTGTTCCTTTTGGCTAAAAAAATGGTCTGATCTGATCCAGATTCAGCAATCTAATAGATATGGTCATTATCTATGATTCTGCGTTTTTAGTTTTCTCAAATCTGCAATATTGTGGATGCAACAGATTTTCGTCCTTTGTGGGGGCGGATGGGGGTGGGGCGAAATTCTGAGATATACGTTTTATAGTGACATCTTAAAGGAGTGTGTGCACCAAATTTGGTTACTCTAGCCTTAATAGTCTCTGAGATTTGTGGTTGCCTCAGATTTTCGTCCTTTGCGGGGGCGGAAGGGGGTGTGGCGAAATTTGGACATGAAACGGTCAAGGTTCGATATCACAGGAGTGTGGATACCAAATTTGGTTGCTCTGGCTTTTATAGGTTCTGAGATCCTTGAACTCATATTTTGCAATTGGCAAAACCGACCATGAAACCTGTGTGTTAGAGTGAGACAGAGCGAGAAAGAGTGAAATTGTTTTCGTGATTCTGGCTATAATAATTATACGATCTGGTTCAGATTTTGCACTCTAGAAGATATAGTCATCTTCTACGATTCTGCGTTTTTAGTTTTCTCGTATCGTCGAAATTGTGGATGCCACAGATTTTCGCCCTTTGTGGGGGCGGAAGTGGGCGGGGCAAAGTTTTGAAATATTTTTGGAGCAGTGACATATCACAGAAGTCTGGATCCAAAACATCGTTGTTCTAGCTTTTATAGTCTTTGAGCATTAGGCGCTGAAGGGGACGGACAGACGGACAGACGGACAGACGGACGGACGGGACAGACAGACAGGGCTCATCGACTCGGCTATTGATGCTGATCAAGAATATATATACTTTATAGGGTCGGAAACGATTCCTTCTGGACGTTACACACATCCACTTTACCACAAATCTAATATACCCCAATACTCATTTTGAGTATC
>NW_020825636.1:0-75788 GCF_003286085.1 Drosophila persimilis
AGAAGGGCAAAAAGTGTTTTAAGTGCGGAAAGGAAGGCCATTTTAAATCGGAATGCCGTGCTAAAAGCAAGCAGGAAGAAGCAAACAACAAGGGCGCAAACAGTAAAAGCGGGGAAAGATTGGGTACAATGCTTTGCGTAACCGAATATGACAAAGTGGAACCAGAAAAATATGTACCAATCCTAAGTTTAGCTAAGCCGAATGACCAGATGTTAATGCATGGTGCATAGACAGTGGCGCAACGGCGCATCTATGTTGTGACAAGGAACGCTTTGTGTCGTTCACGGAAGATAATCAAAAAGTATTTTTAGCCGGCGGTAAATCACTTATTGCTGAAGGGCATGGAACTGTTCAAGTAAAGTTCGGTGATAGATCCGTTACGATGGAAAATGTTATCTTGGTACCAGATTTGCAGTACAATTTTATATCGGTCACAAAACTATTAAAACATGGAAAAAAAGTTGTGTTTGAGAAAAATCAAGCGATGATTTTTGAAAACGGAAAAATAGTTATAAAGGCACATCTGGAAAATGGATTGTTTATGGTTCAGGACAATCAGGAAAAGTGTATGAACATTGTAAATGTTGAGGCAGATGCATTCAAATGGCACAATAGGTTCGGACATGTACATTTTGACGCATTAAAGGAAATGGTTAACAAGGAGATGGTAATAGGTCTCAAGGGCATATACAAGCCAAAACAAGTGTGTGCAACATGCGCAAAAAGTAAAATTTGCGTGCAACCATTTCAATCGAGCACAAACAGGTCCAAGGGCGTTCTAGACTTAATACATACTGATGTATGCGGTCCAATGCAAAAGCAGTCAATGGGAGGCAATCGATATTTCGCCACATTTATTGATGATTGTTCAAGATATGTATCAGTAAGTTTCCTAAAAACCAAAGATCAGGTTTTCGAGGCTTTTAAAGAATTTAAGAGTCAAGTTGAGTGCCAAACTGGGAGAAAAGTCAAGGTTTTACAAAGCGACAATGGCCGAGAATACATATCAAGCGTTTTTGACAATTACCTAAACCAAAATGGAATAAAGCGAAACTTAACAGTGCCATATACACCTCAACAAAACGGAGTTGCAGAAAGGGCCAACAGAACATTGGTAGAAATGGCAAGAAGTATGCTGCTGCATGCTGGGTTGAGTGAATGCTATTGGGCAGAAGCGATTCGAACTGCCACGTATTTGCGAAATAGAGTGGCAAGCAGCTGCTTGAGCGGGGTGACACCTTTTGAAATATGGACAGGTCGAAAGCCAGTGGTATCGCATTTAAGAGTTTTTGGCTCAGTAGCGATAGCTCTAGATAAAACAAAGAAATCAAAGTTCGCACAGAAAGGCTTAGAGTATATAATGGTGGGCTACTCGGATACGGCCAAAGCATACCGTTTGGTCAGTAAAGAAACCAGGAAACTCGTAGAGAGTAGGGATGTCATTTTTGTAGAACCTGAAGGGGGCAAACTAGATGCATCATGTTCCAATGACATATCATCAATTGAGGTTCAACAAAACCAGAACGCTGAACACGAAATGGATAGCGAGCAATTTAAAGATCCAGAAAATGAGCCAGAAAATCAGGAGGAGATTAGGTCTAGTAATGACATTCTTGTAATTCCAGAACCAATAAGAGGACCAGGACGCCCAACCATAGTACGGACGGGCAAACCAGGACGACCAAGGAAGCAGTATCATATGCTCAATGCGATACTGGCAGCAGACGTACAAGTTCCACAAAACTACGCACAAGCTGAACGGTCTACTGAAGGCGAGATATGGAAAGCATCAATGAAGGACGAGTACGAATCTCTCGTGAAGAACGGCACGTGGTCGCTTACTAAATTGCCTAGCGGGAAAAAGTCCATTGGATGCAGATGGGTTTACGCAGTTAAGTCCAATCCGGATGGAAGCGTGAACAGGCTCAAATCACGTCTGGTGGCGAAAGGTTGTAGCCAACGCTACGGGATCGACTACAAGGAAACATTTGCACCAGTTGTACGCCACGCAACTATCAGGTTGATAATTGCACTTGCAGTCGAACATGGTCTCCACCTACATCAAATGGATGTTGTCACGGCGTATCTCAACGGCGAATTGGAAGATGAGGTTTTTATGAGACAACCTGAGGGCTTCATCAGCGAAGTTCACCCAAATCACGTTTTGAGGCTTCACAAAAGTATATATGGCCTAAAACAATCAGGAAGAGTGTGGAACTCTACGTTGGATGCAACGCTGAGACGCATTGGTTTTATACCGACTGTCAACGAACCCTGTCTGTATCGTAAGCCAGGTAAAAATATGTGTCTAATAGCTGTCTACGTAGATGACATTATTTTGGCGTGTAAGGACCTAGATGATATATCTGATATCAAGATAAAGATCGCAGCAGAATTTGATGTGGTTGACATCGGGCCTATGCAATACTTTTTAGGTATTGAGGTGAAACGTGAAGGCAGTACGGGTGCGATTTCAATCAGCCAACGGAAATATATTAGAGAGTTGCTCGAACAGTACAATTTGAAAGATTGTCGACAGACGTCCACGCCTCTTGAAGCTGGTTACCAGGTGGCATGCAACAAAGAGGATTGCCGCAGGGTCGACATCACATCGTTCCAAAAGCTAATTGGAGAGTTATCTTATCTTGCTGTTATGACTCGTCCAGACATTGCGCATTCGGTGAACAAATTAGCACAACGTAACAAGGATCCTCATTCCGAGCATGAAGCGGCAGCCAAGCACATCCTTCGATATTTGGCAAAAACTATCGACTGGGAGATATGCTACACAAAGCAAGGAAAGGCAATTGAGTGTTTTGTTGATGCAGATTGGGCAAGTGATATGACGAACCGAAAGTCATTCACTGGCTATGTATGCATGTTGGCAGGAGGAGCGGTTTCTTGGGAGTCAAGAAAGCAATCGACGGTTGCCCTCAGTTCCACGGAGGCAGAGTACATAGCCTTATCATCTGCAGCAAAAGAGGCGATATACTTTCGCAGCCTACTGATTGACTTAAAGCTGATATCCAAGGAGTCAGCTATTCAGATGTACGGCGACAACATTGGAGCACAGCAGCTTGCTAGAAACCCCATGTTTCATGCACGTACAAAGCACATCGACGTCAAGATACATCATATTCGAGAGGTTCTCAAGAGAGGTGAAGTCAACATTGCATATCTGCCAACCGATGAGATGATAGCAGATGTCCTCACAAAGAACTTAGCCAAGGTTAAGCGCCATAAATTTGTATTCGCATTTGGTTTAAAAGATCGTTTATAAGTGCTTGACATGTTATTGAATATTAGTTAAGTATATTTAAAGTTTGTAAACATGCGTTGTGTTGAGGAGGAGTGTTCAAAGTGACCGCCACGATAATTAAATATTGATCTGTAACAACACTGCGCATGTGCCCTGCTGCATATCGATGTTCTCATATCGATGTTCTGTATATCGATGTTCCCTTTTCGGTGTCTCTCTCTTGCGTATGTTACTCGGAAGCACGTATAATTCTGTATACTGATATTCTGCTGTCTTACAAATAAAATAACTTTAACAATATGAAATAAATTAATAATTTTTCATTATAAAATTTTCATATGAAATATACCATGCACGAGACTACCACTCCCTATATAGGTTTTCTGCCACGCTTTCCGCAAATCGGGTATTTTTACTTGAGAGTACCTCTTAACAATAGTTTCTTTTCGTATTTTAATAAAAAATACAATACTATCACTTCAAAATTATTCATATATATTAAGAAAAATATATATACGCATATAAAATAAACAGACATTGCCGACTTAGTATGTTCCCCATATCATATGAAATTAAATTAATTATTTTTCATTACATTCATCATTCATTTACATGAAAGATATCATATCAGCTGGTATCTTTGCTTTAATTTCACATATACACGTAATATATCTATTTATATTAAATAAATTTTTATATTTTCTATATTTATAATCGCATTATGATTATGCTATAATGTTATATTATATATGAGAAACATTCCCATATCCATATCCATATCCATATAAAACCTAATATTGATACTTTATAGCACACCTCGGCGTTATTTGTTATTTTTATTCATTATAACACAATTTCAAAAATATACATATATTTTTGTAAATATGTATATAAAATATATCATTATATTTTCTCTATTCAAAATCAAATCATACTCATGTTATAATTTTTAGGATATGGTGAATGTTTCCCCATATCCATAATATTGTCATTTTATATACAAAACTATTTAATTCTTGCATTTATATCACATATCATTGAATTCCAATATTAGAAATACTTCCAAGTTCCACATACGATCACTCCAAATATACATATATTTGTACATATGTATATAAAATATATCTTTATATTTTCTGTATTCATAATCAAATCATGCTCATGTTATAATATAACATATAATATTATCACATTTTATATACCAAACTATTTAATTCTTGCATTCATATCACATATCATTAAATTCCAATATTAGAAATACTTCCAAGTTCCACATACGATCACTCCATGCTTTTTGCATTCATATTATTTCATATATACATTCACATTTGCACATATGCATATACACTATGTTTCGTGTGTTCACATAATACAATTTTTATAAGTATCATTTCATATGTAATTAAGTATAACAAACTTATAATATAACATTATATTCATATTCAAGCCAACGTAATTTATATAGGATAAATAATTTATCCATATTTATATAAAATATATTCTTTTTAATATATATATATATATTACCATTTATAGGTATATATTCATATAAATATATAAAAATAATTTTCATATATAAAGAATAAATTTATATATATCGAATCATCAAGCAAAGGATAAGCTTCAGTGGATCGCAGTATGGCAGCTGCTCAACCACTTACAACACCTTGCCTGTTACAAAAGTCGTTTACAATTGATTCTAGGCTTTGTCATTGTATTAAATAATGTTTTTATATGCAACTAGCGCGGCATCAGGTGATCGATGATCCTCCCAATTTACTATGTTACAAATTACATTGGCATCACATCCATTGTCGTTTATAAAATAAATTATAAACTTTTAATGGTTTAGAAGCCATACAATGCAAATTGCCCCTTATTTATCATTGCAGTCCAGCACGGATACGACCTTAGAGGCGTTCAGGCATAATCCAACGGACGTAGCGTCATACCACTGTTCGCTCGAACAAGTATTGTGCCATTGGTCCGTACCTGCGGTTCCTCTCGTACTACGCAGGAATGCTGTCGCAACAACGTTTTGTCATTAGTAGGGTAAAACTAACCTGTCTCACGACGGTCTAAACCCAGCTCACGTTCCCTTGCATGGGTGAACAATCCAACGCTTGGTGAATTTTGCTTCACAATGATAGGAAGAGCCGACATCGAAGGATCAAAAAGCGACGTCGCTATGAACGCTTGGCCGCCACAAGCCAGTTATCCCTATGGTAACTTTTCTGACACCTCTTGTTAAAAACTCTTTAAACCAAAAGGATCGATAGGCCGAGCTTTTGCTGTCCCTGTGTGTACTGAACACCGAGATCAAGTCAGCATTTGCCCTTTTGCTCTATGTGTGGTTTCTGTCCGCACTGAGCTGGCCTTGGGACACCTCCGTTATTATTTGAGAGATGTACCGCCCCAGTCAAACTCCCTACCTGGCAATGTCCTTGAATTGGATCATACCTGAGTAATTGGAGTTATACCAAATTTTCAAATTGAAAATACATAAATGCATTTTCTCATTAAAGAATTTGTTTGCGATTATATAACAAACTCGTGATACTTTGATCAAGAAGCTTGCATCAAAACCCAATACCATAAGATATAATAAATATATCCGTATAATGGCTAGGAAATGATACACGTTCCATTTAATCAAGTAAGTAAGGAAACAATAAGAGTAGTGGTATTTCATTGTCGATACCAAACCGAAATCTAATATCTCCCACTTATGCTACACCTCTTATGTCTCCTTACACTGCCAGATTAGAGTCAAGCTCAAAAGGGTCTTCTTTCCCCGATAATTATTCCAAGCCCGTTCCCTTGGCTGTGGTTTCGCTAGATAGTAGATAGGGACAGAATGAATCTGATCTCTCAGCTTTATTTTACGTGGCGGTTCCTCAGGGAGGGATTTCAACCACGGCGTCTAATGTTTATTTGCAGCTTAGCCTCGATTAGTGCGATATATTTACATATATCACGCCATCACGCACCACCGCTACATACGCAGGAACCTGGTACAATGCGCCAGTTAGCGCCCCTAAAAAGAAGCTATAGCTATGTACATAGCGACTCTTCTGGTACCAATTGAAAGTATCCTGGTCGGGCATACAATCCCCCTTGGTGAGGGGCGAGGTGTATCTAACACGTCTTCCGATCTATGGGTCTCGGCGCCCGGTTGAGAGCGCAACTCCACGAGGAGCCTAGCGGCTCTCCCCGCGTAACGTTTGGGTATCAACCACAGCCACCACGATACTCCCACTAGGGGGCCGACCTCAATGTGCAGCCTTGGAACTGCACAACCCGTGGTACCGATCTTAAGGACTCAGCTCGATCCTCCCTTTTAGCCCCGACCGGCCTGGATAGGGAATCCACCCAGCCCGTGCGCCGCTTGCGCATTCAGCAGCTGTTGTCGCCTGGAGAACGCCAGTCCGGCGAACCTGTCGAGAGTCCGCATTCTCTCCTGAGAAGCCGTCACATCGGAGAAGGTCCAGTCGCCATCCGTGTACTGCACTCCAAGTCCATCGAGGTCTCGCAAGTCTGTATAGAGGGGACAAGCACATAGGAAGTGCTGCCAATCCTCGCGTTCTGCGCCGCATAGACATGCTGGCGTGTCGCTAAGGCTTCTTCCATGCAGAAATGCATTGAGCGATCCGTGGCCCGTCAGCAGGAACCCAGCGCGCAGCGTGAAGCCAAACCTTCGTTCGCTGTAGACGAAGCCTGCGTTCGGGATGAAGCGGTGCGTCACCCGTCCTGGGGAGTCACCATCATCCCATCTGCGTTGCCACTCGCACAACAGGTCTTCGTCTAGTCGCGCCATCTTCTGCTTCCAGCTAAGATTTGCCAAATCTTCGCCGTACAGCCAATCGCTCTCCTCCAGCGGGTAGTCACGCTTTAGTTTGAAGCTGATTGCCAGGCGTCTGGCAACCAGATCAAACGGGGGGGCTCCAGCTAGTACTTGCAGCGCCATGGTGGACACTGTTCGGCATACCGGTAGGCATCCAATCAGGACGATCCTTTGGCACGCAAGCAGATGCCTCCTGGCAACCACTTGCGTCGTCGTCGCGACAGACCAAACCGAGGCACCAAATAGTGCACAGGGCACCATGAGTCCGGCATATATTGTCCGCTTTGCGCGGGGACTGAGTCCCCAGTCGACCCGCAGTACGCGCGACAATGCCCCTACGACTCCGGTCAGCTTATCACGCAAGCCCGTGATGTGCGGGAGAAAACTCAACCGCTCGCCGACCGTGATGCCTAGGTACCGATACTTGCACTTATATGGCAGGTTTGCTCCAGCAAGCCGTACCACTGGCGGCCGTCTAAGTATGCCTTTGAGCAGCATGATCGCCGTCTTGCTAGTTGAAACGGCAACGCCGACTTCAACTCCCCAAGCGCCTACGATGGACATTAACTCACCTCCTTTTTGTTCGAGCTCTGATCGGACATTCCCTTCGATGAGGAGGAGCAAGTCGTCAGCATACGCGCTGAGCGCACCAAGGGGCTCTAAGCGCTGGAGCAACACGTCCATTAAGATGTTCCATATAAATGGACCACTTATGGACCCCTGCGGGCAACCTCTTGTCACCGGAACAGTGGCTACTCCATGCCTACTGACGATGCTCGCACTCCGGCCGGAGAAGAAACTTCGCCACAAGCTTGCTTCTCGGCATCCCAGCTCAAGGAGGCGGCGTAGTGCAGCATTCCACTCAACGTTGTCGAAGGCTCCCTTGAAATCCACGAAGACTCCGAGCACGTATTTCGACCGGCTGGCCGAAACAGTACTCACGACGTGTTTCCAAGCATCCTCCACACAACGTCCTTGGCGAAAGCCAAATTGCCATCTGCAGCCATCCGGAATGGTGTCCTTCAGACGATTCACCATGATGCCCTCAAGCACTTTGCCCAGCACTGGCAACAGACAGATACCCCGATATGAGGTAGGATCGGTCCGGTCCTTATCGGGTCCCTTCAGGAGTGGAACCACCCTGGGATGCTTCCATTCCGTTGGGAAATACCCTGTCTCCAGGCAGCGGGAATACATCGCTGTCATGTGCTGAGGGATGGCACGCCACAATGCCTTGCAAATGGCACCTGTGATGCCGTCCATGCCGGGAGAGCGTCTGCTCTTCAACCTGGCGACGCATGCATCAACCTCGAAAGCTTCGAGGGCCGGTGGAGCCTCGATCGGGATGGCAATGTGTGCATTCGTCTCCGCAACAGGAAAGAAGTTGCGGAGGAGCACACCCGCACAGTCGCGCCATGTTGCGACCAGCCTACCATCCGTTCGAAGGCATCCAATCTCCGTGCTCTTTTTGCGGCCTCGGCAAATCCTGTAGACGTGCCCCCATGGATCATCTCTGTTCTCTCCCACGAAGCGTCGCCAGTTGTCTTCCTTCGATCTCAGGATGAGCTTCTTGTACTGCGCTGAGGAGATCCTCAACGCGAGCACAAGTTCCTCTGCTGCGTCGGTCTCATGCCGACGAGCGTCCTGGAGCCTTCGCCTCAGTCTCCTGACCTCTCGGCGTTTGGAGTGTAGTTCGGCAGTCCACCAAACTACTTTTCTCGCGGCTCTCGGTGTGCTGCGTCCCAGCACTCTGTCGCACACACTGTGCACTACAGAGCGCAGTGCAGACACTTGGTTGTCCAACGGCGATTCGGCGATGTCTTCCGGTAATTCGGCAATCTCCCTTACCACTTCCTCCTCGAACAATCGCCAGCGCGCATTGGAAAGCTTCCATGACGGCACAGGAGCAATGGGCTCAACTGTGTCGTTCGGGTCAGTCGTCACCACAACATGGATCATGTTGTGATCGCTGGTGTCCCATTCCTTCACTTCCCAATCGTATGTGGCCCACATAGTCGCAGCTTGGTTGACGATTGTCACATCGATATCGCTTTGGCCTCTACGGTTATCGAATGTAAACACCCGACTGGCTTCATTGAGCACGCCGGCTCTCATCTCGGTTATCCACTCAGACAGCAGCTCACCCCGTGCATAGTTAGCTTGCCCCCGATTGTGTTCGGAGAGCTTGCTAAACCACGCTGGGGATACTGCGTTCGCGTCGAGCCCAAAGATGACAGGAGTGCGGCTGCCCAGCAGCAGCACCGCATCTAAGTACCTGAGGTACGGCGCCAAGTCGGTGTCGAATTGGCAGTACACGGAGCATAGGAAGATTGAGCCGAATCTTCCCGTAACTCTGACGCATACTCCAAAATCCGTGGTAAGGGTCTCCATTGGCATGCAGATGGCGTCCGGTTCGTCGACGATGATAGCAGCTTTTCCTCGGCGGTCCTGGAAAACTCGCATTCCAGAAGGAAGGCCGGTAATCCGCCCTGCTCCATCGACGTACGGCTCCTGGACCAGTGCGAACTGACGGCCAGAGCTGCGCATGATGGCTCCGAGTTCCATCACAGCCGCTCGGCCACGGCCACAATTAGCTTGGATGAAGCTAAACATTAATGTCTAGCTTGCACCCTCGCCAGTACCGCTCCGTAGATCGGGCACGCCGCTGACAGCATGGAATGTGCTGCAGGGTACCCCTTGAAGCGGCAGTTGCGGCAGTCCACGGGGTTGGGACACCGTGCAACGTTGTGGCCGTTCTGTCCACACCGGTGGCACACGTTCTCCTTTAGGCGACATTGCGACACCTTGTGGTCGAAGCCTGCACATCTGTGGCAGGCGTATGTTCTGACCAAGGAGCGGCAGCGGCATCTAAACCACTTGATGTATACGAATTCGCGCAACGCCTCCTGTGCCTTTGCGTCGACCTCTAGCGTCACGTTGATCGTGGCGCCGTCGGTGACCGACCAGGGTTTACTGCCCAGGTGAACCGACTTTTTGAACTCCGCGGCAGTCATGGTCTCCTCCAGGTTCTTTGTGAAGAGCTCCTCCATGAACTCTTCCGGTGTTATGGACGTGTCCACGTCGTACACCACGACCTGAGGCTTGGTCTCCGGCCTCTTCTTGACCTCCAATCCTGCTTCGGTGAATTTGCTGCTGGCCACTACCTTCCTCAGTTCGCTCACTGAAGGGGTGCGAATAATCGCTCCTCCGCTCTTCAGCTCGCGAACCTCGTGGACGCGGACTCCAAGAGTCGGCACCACGGTCTTCTTAACTCGCTCCACAAGCTCCTTGCTGGTCTCCTCCGGGTTTTTGCTCTTTATTAGAGCAGACCAGGTATCCCTAGGCTTTGGGATCGGTGCAGCGACGGCGCTCGGTGCGGGCAGGCCTGGGAAGGCTGTCGCATACGCAGCGGTTGTGACGGCAGTGGTGCCCGTGTGGGCAGCAGCAGCGGGTCTCGGTGGAGGCGGCATCCTTGCCCTCTCCTCCAGGCGCACTTTTTCCCCAGCCAGGGCCATGACCAACTCGTCGTACCGGTTGGTCGCGACGAGGATTTCCATTGAGGCCTCGGGCGGCATCAGCCCCTTAAGGACAGCCTTGCTCACCGCCATCCTTATCGCAGACATTTCTGCGATGATGGCCGAGTAGCCTGCCGCGACAATGTCAGTTGCCGGGCATGTGGCAGCGGTGGTGGCAGCGGTGGTGGCAGCGGTGGCGGCAGCGGTGGCGGCAGCGGTGGCGGCAGCGGTGGTGGCAGCGGCGGCAGAAGTACTGGCAGCGGTGGTGGCAGCGGCAGCGGCAGCGGCAGAGGTGGATGGAGCCTGCTCAAAGGGGAGCGACGTTGGCGGCGATCTCTCGGCTGGGATCGGCCGCTCTCCAGCTAGCCCAATCCCAAGCCCGATCTTTTTGGCTCCCTGTTTGGCGGCTGAGGACTTCGGCCGAACCCGCCTGCGGGCGGGAACGCTCGACGACGAGCTCGCCCCTACACTAGCCACGCTAGTGTCGCTGGCGTCGGCCTCCGTCTCTATTTCCATAGCCCGGCGGGTTGTGGCTACCTCTATTGGCGTGACTCAACTAATCGGCACTTAGTGGAGACTCGAACCAACGTCTCAGCGGAGACACGAACCGAACGCTTCGAACTCGATCCAAAGCTTCGAACCAAAGCTTCGAACTCGAACGTGCTGTCGAACTATTCCGACTTGTTGTCGAACTATTCGCACTTGTTTACGAACTAGGGTTCCGCACGTGGTTGTTTTTAGCGTTTATTTTGCAAATATTAATTTGCAAATATCTGCTTTGTTCTTTCACCAAATTAACACCCGATTTCACTCACGAACAGCGCGTGATCTCGCGGCAATTTTGATGTATTTTCCACTTGGAAAAATCACTTTTTACTTTATTCGAACGACGGTATAGCGGACCGCTTGAAAAACACGTCTGCTTCGAATGGCAGTCAAAAAGCAACTGAGTAGATAGGGACAGAATGAATGAATCTGATCTCTCAGCTTTATTTTACGTGGCGGTTCCTCAGGGAGGGATTTCAACCACGGCGTCTAATGTTTATTTGCAGCTTAGCCTCGATTAGTGCGATATATTTACATACATATATCACGCCATCACGCACCACCGCTACATACGCAGGAACCTGGTACAATGCGCCAGTTAGCGCCCCTAAAAAGAAGCTATAGCTATGTACATAGCGACTCTTCTGGTACCAATTGAAAGTATCCTGGTCGGGCATACAATCCCCCTTGGTGAGGGGCGAGGTGTATCTAACACGTCTTCCGATCTATGGGTCTCGGCACCCGGTTGAGAGCGCAACTCCACGAGGAGCCTAGCGGCTCTCCCCGCGTAACGTTTGGGTATCAACCACAGCCACCACGATACTCCCACTAGGGGGCCGAGCTCAATGTGCAGCCTTGGAACTGCACAACCCGTGGTACCGATCTTAAGGACTCAGCTCGATCCTCCACCCAGCCCGTGCGCCGCTTGCGCATTCAGCAGCTGTTGTCGCCTGGAGAACGCCAGTCCGGCGAACCTGTCGAGAGTCCGCATTCTCTCCTGAGAAGCCGTCACATCGGAGAAGGTCCAGTCGCCATCCGTGTACTGCACTCCAAGTCCATCGAGGTCTCGCAAGTCTGTATAGAGGGGACAAGCACATAGGAAGTGCTGCCAATCCTCGCGTTCTGCGCCGCATAGACATGCTGGCGTGTCGCTAAGGCTTCTTCCATGCAGAAATGCATTGAGCGATCCGTGGCCCGTCAGCAGGAACCCAGCGCGCAGCGTGAAGCCAAACCTTCGTTCGCTGTAGACGAAGCCTGCGTTCGGGATGAAGCGGTGCGTCACCCGTCCTGGGGAGTCACCATCATCCCATCTGCGTTGCCACTCGCACAACAGGTCTTCGTCTAGTCGCGCCATCTTCTGCTTCCAGCTAAGATTTGCCAAATCTTCGCCGTACAGCCAATCGCTCTCCTCCAGCGGGTAGTCACGCTTTAGTTTGAAGCTAATTGCCAGGCGTCTGACAACCAGATCAAACGGGGGGGCTCCAGCTAGTACTTGCAGCGCCATGGTGGACACTGTTCGGCATACCGGTAGGCATCCAATCAGGACGATCCTTTGGCACGCAAGCAGATGCCTCCTGGCAACCACTTGCGTCGTCGTCACGACAGACCAAACCGAGGCACCAAATAGTGCACAGGGCACCATGGGTCCGGCATATATTGTCCGCTTTGCGCGGGGACTGAGTCCCCAGTCGACCCGCAGTACGCGCGTCAATGCCCCTACGACTCCGGTCAGCTTATCACGCAAGCCCGTGATGTGCGGGAGAAAACTCAACCGCTCGCCGACCGTGATGCCTAGGTACCGATACTTGCGCTTATATGGCAGGCTTGCTCCAGCAAACCGTACCACTGGCGGCCGTCTAAGTATGCCTTTGAGCAGCATGATCGCCGTCTTGCTAGTTGAAACGGCAACGCCGACTTCAACTCCCCAAGCGCCTACGATGGACATTAACTCACCTCCTTTTTGTTCGAGCTCTGATCGGACATTCCCTTCGATGAGGAGGAGCAAGTCGTCAGCATACGCGCTGAGCGCACCAAGGGGCTCTAAGCGCTGGAGCAACACGTCCATTAAGATGTTCCATATAAATGGACCACTTATGGACCCCTGCGGGCAACCTCCTGTCACCGGAACAGTGGCTACTCCATGCCTACTGACGATGCTCGCACTCCGGCCGGAGAAGAAACTTCGCCACAAGCTTGCTTCTCGGCATCCCAGCTCAAGGAGGCGGCGTAGTGCAGCATTCCACTCAACGTTGTCGAAGGCTCCCTTGAAATCCACGAAGACTCCGAGCACGTATTTCGACCGGCTGGCCGAAACAGTACTCACGACGTGTTTCCAAGCATCCTCCACACAACGTCCTTGGCGAAAGCCAAATTGCCATCTGCAGCCATCCGGAATGGTGTCCTTCAGACGATTCACCATGATGCCCTCAAGCACTTTGCCCAGCACTGGCAACAGACAGATACCCCGATATGAGGTAGGATCGGTCCGGTCCTTATCGGGTCCCTTCAGGAGTGGAACCACCCTTGGATGCTTCCATTCCGTTGGGAAATACCCTGTCTCCAGGCAGCGGGAATACATCGCTGTTATGTGCTGAGGGATGGCACGCCACAATGCCTTGCAAATGGCACCTGTGATGCCGTCCATGCCGGGAGAGCGTCTGCTCTTCAACCTGGCGACGCATGCATCAACCTCGAAAGCTTCGAGGGCCGGTGGAGCCTCGATCGGGATGGCAATGTGTGCATTCGTCTCCGCAACAGGAAAGAAGTTGCGAAGGAGCACACCCGCACAGTCGCGCCATGTTGCGACCAGCCTACCATCCGTTCGAAGGCATCCAATCTCCGTGCTCTTTTTGCGGCCTCGGCAAATCCTGTAGACGTGCCCCCATGGATCATCTCTGTTCTCTCCCACGAAGCGTCGCCAGTTGTCTTCCTTCGATCTCAGGATGAGCTTCTTGTACTGCGCTGAGGAGATCCTCAACGCGAGCACAAGTTCCTCTGTTGCGTCGGTCTCATGCCGACGAGCGTCCTGGAGCCTTCGCCTCAGTCTCCTGACCTCTCGGCGTTTGGAGTGTAGTTCGGCAGTCCACCAAACTACTTTTCTCGCGGCTCTCGGTATGCTGCGTCCCAGCACCCTGTCGCACACACTGTGCACTACAGAGCGCAGTGCAGACACTTGGTTGTCCAACGGCGATTCGGCGATGTCTTCCGGTAATTCGGGAATCTCCCTTACCACTTCCTCCTCGAACAATCGCCAGCGCGCATTGGAAAGCTTCCATGACGGCACAGGAGCAATGGGCTCAACTGTGTCGTTCGGGTCAGTCGTCACCACAACATGGATCATGCTGTGATCGCTGGTGTCCCATTCCTTCACTTCCCAATCGTATGTGGCCCACATAGTCGCAGCTTGGTTGACGATTGTCACATCGATATCGCTTTGGCCTCTACGGTTATCGAATGTAAACACCCGACTGGCTTCATTGAGCACGCCGGCTCTCATCTCGGTTATCCACTCAGACAGCAGCTCACCCCGTGCATAGTTAGCTTGCCCCCGATTGTGTTCGGAGAGCTTGCTAAACCACGCTGGGGATACTGCGTTCGCGTCGAGCCCAAAGATGACAGGAGTGCGGCTGCCCAGCAGCAGCACCGCATCTAAGTACCTGAGGTACGGCGCCAAGTCGGTGTCGAATTGGCAGTACACGGAGCATAGGAAGATTGAGCCGAATCTTCCCGTAACTCTGACGCATACTCCAAAATCCGTGGTAAGGGTCTCCATTGGCATGCAGATGGCGTCCGGTTCGTCGACGATGATAGCAGCTTTTCCTCGGCGGTCCTGGAAAACTCGCATTACAGAAGGAAGGCCGGTAATCGGCCCTGCTCCATCGACGTACGGCTCCTGGACCAGTGCGAACTGACGGCCAGAGCTGCGCATGATGGCTCCGAGTTCCATCACAGCCGCTCGGCCACGGCCACGCCGTAGATCGGGCACGCCGCTGACAGCATGGAATGTGCTGCAGGGTACCCCTTGAAGCGGCAGTTGCGGCAGTCCACGGGGTTGGGACACCGTGCAACGTTGTGGCCGTTCTGTCCACACCGGTGGCACACGTTCTCCTTTAGGCGACATTGCGACACCTTGTGGTCGAAGCCTGCACATCTGTGGCAGGCGTATGTTCTGACCAAGGAGCGGCAGCGGCATCTAAACCACTTGATGTATACGCATTCGCGCAACGCCTCCTGTGCCTTTGCGTCGACCTCTAGCGTCACGTTGATCGTGGCGCCGTCGGTGACCGACCAGGGTTTACTGCCCAGGTGAACCGACTTTTTGAACTCCGCGGCAGTCATGGTCTCCTCCAGGTTCTTTGTGAAGAGCTCCTCCATGAACTCTTCCGGTGTTATGGACGTGTCCACGTCATACACCACGACCTGAGGCTTGGTCTCCGGCCTCTTCTTGACCTCCAATCCTGCTTCGGTGAACTTGCTGCTGGCCACTACCTTCCTCAGTTCGCTCACTGAAGGGGTGCGAATAATCGCTCCTCCGCTCTTCAGCTCGCGAACCTCGTGGACGCGGACTCCAAGAGTCGGCACCACGGTCTTCTTAACTCGCTCCACAAGCTCCTTGCTGGTCTCCTCCGGGTTTTTGCTCTTTATTAGAGCAGACCAGGTATCCCTAGGCTTTGGGATCGGTGCAGCGACGGCGCTCGGTGCGGGCAGGCCTGGGAAGGCTGTCGCATACGCAGCGGTTGTGACGGCAGTGGTGCCCGTGTGGGCAGCAGCAGCGGGTCTCGGTGGAGGCGGCATCCTTGCCCTCCCCTCCAGGCGCACCTTTTCCCCAGCCAGGGCCATGACCAACTCGTCGTACCGGTTGGTCGCGACGAGGATTTCCATTGAGGCTTCGGGCGGCATCAGCCCCTTAAGGACAGCCTCGCTCACCGCCATCCTTATCGCAGACATTTCTGCGATGATGGCCGAGTAGCCTGCCGCGACAATGTCAGTTGCCGGGCATGTGGCAGCGGTGGCGGCAGCGGTGGTGGCAGCGGCGGCAGGAGTACTGGCAGCGGTGGTGGCAGCGGCAGCGGCAGCGGCAGAGGTGCATGGAGCCTGCTCAAAGGGGAGCGACGTTGGCGGCGATCTCTCGGCTGGGATCGGCCGCTCTCCAGCTAGCCCAATCCCAAGCCCGATCTTCTTGGCTCCCTGTTCGGCGGCTGAGGACTTCGGCCGACCCCGCCTGCGGGCGGGAACGCTCGACGACGAGCTCGCCCCTACACTAGCCAGGCTAGTGTCGCTGGCGTCGGCCTCCGTCTCTATTTCCATTGCCCGGCACTTAGTGGAGACTCGAACCAAAGTCTCAGCGGATACACGAACCGAACGCTCCGAACTCAAGCCAAAGCTTCGAACTCGAACGTACTGTCGAACTATTTCGACTTGTTGTCGAACTATTCGCACTTGTTTACGAACTAGGGTTCCGCACGTGGTTGTTTTAGCGTTTATTTTGCAAATATTAATTTGCAAATATCTGCTCTGTTTTTTCACCAAATTAACACCCGATTTCACTCACGAACAGCGCGTGATCTCGCGGCAATTTTGATGTATTTTCCACTTGGAAAAATCACTTTTTACTTTATTCGAACGACGGTATAGCGGACCGCTTGAAAAACACGTCTGCTTCGAGTGGCAGTCAAAAAGCAACTGAGTAGATAGGGACAGTAGGAATCTCGTTAATCCATTCATGCGCGTCACTAATTAGATGACGAGGCATTTGGCTATTTTGTTTTTTTTTTTTTTTTTTATCGCTGAGGAAGGAAAATCTTCAAAGATACTAGTGGAGGCCAAACCCCACTAGCATGCACGATTCATGATTACGAAGTAATCACGCATACGTACTAAAAACCCACCTCAAGTTTTACAACCACGATGTTTATACCTAATTTCACATTATGCCTAGGTAGCAAGCGTCTTCTCTCCAACATAGTGTATAGGCTAAGTCCAATCTCGAGTGTAACCTGCGAGATACATGAACTGTCTGAAGCAATATAGTCCGCCTGTTACCACTCTGGCGCTGATGACATTGCTGTCACCGGATGAGATGAGACCTTTTGCTATCAATCTTCTAACGGATTGATTGCTCCAGATCCCACGCCAGTTTAACGTCGCGGATAGGACTTCGACGTTGCCCGACACTCCGAATTCTCTCCGCAGTGCAGATATAACTTCCGGTCTTTTATATTTCTCAACTTTGCGATGGTGCACATCGTCGAGAAACAGTCCATCCGTTATAATCTGCGCATCAATCACGCAAGCGTGATTGTCACGGATACACACCAGGTCTGGTTTACTTACCGAGGTTTCCAGCTGCAAACTTGGTTCGACGTGCACTGTGTGGCCCTTCTCCTCAAGAATCCTCTTAAGGTTATTGACTACACAGTTATGTCTTGCTACCCGCCTCCCATGCGTACGGTAACAATTTTGCAGGATGTGGTTTGTTGTTTCGGGAGCATCACAACCTGCACGACATTGCCGTTCCAATTCATTTCTGCCCCTCGTGGTACGAGACCTCGATGGTAGGGCATTTATTCGCAGCTTGATACCGTTTCGGTAATCTTGACCTGTTAGCAAACGCGTGGGCTGACACACCCAGCCGTGTTGGGGACGAAAAAGTCCCGCTTCACGTAAGCCGCGACCATCAACAGACATATACAACCTGTTCGCCCAGTACGTTTCGATCTCTGTACGCGATGTCAACTCATTCAGTCCAGCCACCCAGTTCTACCCCGGGCCTTATTCAATTCGTCGGTAAGAAATGAGCTGGCCGCCTCGGATTGCGCGAGGTGGGCCCACTTAATATTGCTCAATCTTTTCATACGTAGCATTGGCGCTACCCAACGAACTGAAGGGATTCCGAGGCCCCCATATATATGAGGAGCATGGAAGAATGCAGTTGACACGTCCAGAGGAAGTCCTAACCACTTCCTTACGGTCGAACGTACCAGTATGTCACACTTTCTCAGAACACCTATCATCACACTACCTAGGGTTAGCTTATGGTAAAGTTGTGGGATAAGAACTGTTCTGAGTGCGAACAATTTCTGTTGTGGTTTTAGGGGGGACCTTGTCAGCCTCAACAGCTTCGGACCTAGGTCGTCGGCTGGACTGTTCCTGGTCCTCCCTTGTGCAGTGAATGCTATGCCTAAATACTTCCACTCGTCTGTGCGCTTCAATGCAGGACACGAGCGCGAACCGATACGGAAGGTCTCTGGGATGACCACAGTACACTTCTGTTTCGGTTGCCCCTTTATTCCAACTGTAAAACATTTATCCGAGTTAAGGGTAAGCCCGACTGAAGATAGAAAATCGACAGTCGTGTCTAGCATTGTTTGAAGGCCTAAACGAGTTTCCGCAAATAAGACAATATCATCTGCGAACGCGGCCGCGTTTGTTGTGTGATCACCGATTGTGGCACCAATCTCATTGGGGTAGGACCTAAGCAACTGATCGATGATCAAGTTGAATATTATGGGAGATAGCGGGTCACCCTGTCTGACACCTCGAGCAGGTATGAATTCCTCTGATCTCCATCCGTCCCCATTGAGCGTTGTGCCACAGACCTCGTACGAATTTTGTACGTAGTCAACGAATTCTTTAGGGGCACCATATGCAGTTAGCGTGGCGCTAACTGCTGCATGAGACACCGAGTCAAATGCTTTGCTTATATCTAAAGTTGCGATATAAAGTGATTTACAACGTTTATGGTGATCCCTTAAGATTAAGTCGACTATCGTCGTATTATCGGCACATCTGTCGGTTGGAAGGAAACCTCGCTGACGCGGATCCCAGTCGACTGATGAGGTCAACCGGGAAGCCAAAATGGCATTTAAAATCCTTACCATAACAGATTGTACCGTAATAGGACGAAAGTCTTGCGGTTGAGAAGCATTCCCCACCTTCGGGATGAAGATGGTTCGTGCCTGTCGGATGGAGACAGGCAACTTTCCGCACCAAAGTATCAGGTTCATTATGCGAAGCATAATTCCTGACGGAATACTCCTGACAGTTCTTGGAGTAATTCCATCAGGTCCTGGAGACTTCGTCAATGACCCTTTGTGTACCCTTAGGTCCCCTAGTGTTATCGGGGACCAAACCCCTTCAAGTGGGTGTTCCGTCCGGAACGTGGTGTTCGTACCACTGTATGTTGGGCTTGTTTGTGTCATGACTTGTCTCCAATAGGACCCCATGATACCTTGACTTGGCATAGTTGCTGTCCCCTCAGTTCCATCCAAAATGGCTTTTATACAACGACCTTTGTGCTTGTCCCAGTTACGCTGTGTTAAGGCGTACTGCTGTCTCCTACCTTGTCTCCTATTACGAGGTCTCCGTGGAGGTCTCGTTTGAATGGGGCGGTCATTCTGTGGGGGAAAAATTTCCATAAGGTAAGTAGACAAGCGCTGAAGAGTAATTTCCTTACCCGAGGCCTGCGCACCATCTACGATGGATTGCAAAACCTCAACTCTCCATTGGTCATTGCATACTACAGGAGGGTACCCCTGTAGTACTGCCAGGATTTCCCTGTTCGACAGTTCGGTTGGAGTGGTTCCGAGAGTGTTTGGTGGCGTTACTAGGAGATCTCGCTCGCGTATACTAGGGCGGCGCTGTATGGTTTCAGATTCTAATGCTTCTGGGAGAGGAACAGCTTGACCCTTTAGCTGTTCGATTTTGGTCTTATATCTCTCCCTCTGTCGACATTTCTTGATAGCGTCGACGCTACGGTTCGTGAATACTTCCGCTAGCTTCTTATTTAGATATCTTTCTCCATTTGCTGCGAGCTCGATCTCTTTTCTTGCCATCATACTCAACTCTTCCTCACTATATTGTGCCTTACGGTCGGTACGAAGACGAAGTTGATCAAACTCGTCCTTGTGCCGACGTGACGTGTGAACGCCTAGTCCGCTTTTGCTACGGAAAGACGATTCACATATCGTGCATTGGTAACCACTGTTTGGGTTAACCTGTGCACTATGTTCAGATTGGGCCCCTAGGCTAGAGACCGTAGGGATTTGGTTCGTCAACGAATTAGTGTTTATTATCCGAGGCGTTGTATTTTGCATATTAGTGCCAATCAAACTGAACTGTCCAAGGGGCAGGCAACCCCATAGGACTGTTTCGCTGTTCAAGTTAGTTACTATTAGACCAAAAGAACTTTAGTCTAATAGCATCCAGAAGATACCACGAGGAGGTCTTGAATCAACTTGATCTGATTTTAACGATTTACGAATTACGGAATGACTGCCCTTCTTCTATTCAGACCCATACCATATTTTTTTTTTTTTTTTTTTTTGATCGCTGAGGAAGGAAAATCTTCAAAGATACTAGTGGAGGCCAAACCCCACTAGCATGCACGATTCATGATTACGAAGTAATCACGCATACGTACTAAAAACCCACCTCAAGTTTTACAACCACGATGTTTATACCTAATTTCACATTTTGCCTAGGTAGCAAGCGTCTTCTCTCCAACATAGTGTAAAGGCTAAGTCCAATCTCGAGTGTAACCTGCGAGATACATGAACTGTCTGAAGCAATATAGTCCGCCTGTTACCACTCTGGCGCTAATGACATTGCTGTCACCGGATGAGATGAGACCCTTTGCTATCAATCTTCTAACGGATTGATTGCTCCAGATCCCACGCCAGTTTAACGTCGCGGATAGGACTTCGACGTTGCCCGACACTCCGAATTCTCTCCGCAGTGCAGATATAACTTCCGGTCTTTTATATTTCTCAACTTTGCGATGGTGCACATCGTCGAGAAACAGTCCATCCGTTATAATCTGCGCATCAATCACGCAAGCGTGATTGTCACGGATACACACCAGGTCTGGTTTACTTACCGAGGTTTCCAGCTGCAAACTTGGTTCGACGTGTACTGTGTGGCCCTTCTCCTCAAGAATCCTCTTAAGGTTATTGACTACACAGTTATGTCTTGCTACCCGCCTCCCATGCGTACGGTAACAATTTTGCAGGATGTGGTTTGTTGTTTCGGGAGCATCACAACCTGCACGACATTGCCGTTCCAATTCATTTCTGCCCCTCGTGGTACGAGACCTCGATGGTAGGGCATTTATTCGCAGCTTGATACTGTTTCGGTAATCTTGACCTGTTAGCAAACGCGTGGGCTGACACACCCAGCCGTGTTGGGGACGAAAAAGTCCCGCTTCACGTAAGCCGCGACCATCAACAGACATATACAACCTGTTCGCCCAGTACGTTTCGATCTCTGTACGCGATGTCAACTCATTCAGTCCAGCCAGAGTTCTACCCCGGGCCTTATTCAATTCGTCGGTAAGAAATGAGCTGGCCGCCTCGGATTGCGCGAGGTGGGCCCACTTAATATTGCTCAATCTTTTCATACGTAGCATTGGCGCTACCCAACGAACTGAAGGGATTCCGAGGCCCCCATAAGTATGAGGAGCATGGAAGAATGCAGTTGACACGTCCAGAGGAAGCCCTAACCACTTCCTTACGGTCGAACGTACCAGTATGTCACACTTTCTCAGAACACCTATCATCACACTACCTAGGGTCAGCTTATGGTAAAGTTGTGGGATAAGAACTGTTCTGAGTGCGAACAATTTCTGTTGTGGTTTTAGGGGGGACCTTGTCAGCCTCAACAGCTTCGGACCTAGGTCGTCGGCTGGACTGTACCTGGTCCTCCCTTGTGCAGTGAATGTTATGCCTAAATACTTCCACTCGTCTGTGCGCTTCAATGCAGGACACGAGCGCGAACCGATACGGAAGGTCTCTGGGATGACCACAGTACACTTCTGTTTCGGTTGCCCCTTTATTCCAACTGTAAAACATTTATCCGAGTTAAGGGTAAGCCCGACTGAAGATAGAAAATCGACAGTCGTGTCTAGCATTGTTTGAAGGCCTAAACGAGTTTCCGCAAATAAGACAATATCATCTGCGAACGCGGCCGCGTTTGTTGTGTGATCACCGATTGTGGCACCAATCTCATTGGGGTAGGACCTAAGCAACTGATCGACGATCAAGTTGAATATTATGGGAGATAGCGGGTCACCCTGTCTGACACCTCGAGCAGGTATGAATTCCTCTGATCTCCATCCGTCCCCATTGAGCGTTGTGCCACAGACCTCGTACGAATTTTGTACGTAGTCAACGAATTCTTTAGGGGCACCATATGCAGTTAGAGTGGCGCTAACTGCTGCATGAGACACCGAGTCAAATGCTTTGCTTATAGAGAGTCATAGTTACTCCCGCCGTTGACCCGCGCTTACTTGAATTTCTTCACTTTGACATTCAGAGCACTGGGCAGAAATCACATTGTGTCAACACCCGCTAGGGCCATCACAATGCTTTGTTTTAATTAGACAGTCGGATTCCCCAAGTCCGTGCCAGTTCTGAATTGATTGTTAATTGATAATCGTTATAATTAATAAGAACTAACTGGTTCAACCCAATTAGTATTCTTAAAAATTTTAGCAAGAAAGTTCCACAATTGGCTACGTAACTAAACTATCCGGGGAACAAGTAACTACCATAAATGATAGAAACTCTATTTACCCAGAACGAGCACATAAACCATGTTATTGTTTCCCAATCAAGCCCGACTATCTCAATCTTCAGAGCCAATCCTTATCCCGAAGTTACGGATCTAATTTGCCGACTTCCCTTACCTACATTATTCTATCGACTAGAGACTCTTCACCTTGGAGACCAGCTGCGGATATTGGTACGGCCTGTTGAGAAGTTTGCGTGTCCCCACCATAAATTTTCAAGGTCCGAGGAGAAAATATCGACACAACAGTATATGTCATGCTCTTCTAGCCCATCTACCATATCTCTTTGCGAAAGACTTCCATGGTAGTACGGCTATAAAACAGAAAAGAAAACTCTTCCGATACCTCTCGACGGCTTCTTTATGGTCGTTCCTGTTGCCAGGATGAGCACGAGGCCCATATTTAATAACAAACGGATACTCAACAGGTTACGAAATTGGAACCGTATTCCCTTTCGTTCAAAATTATTCAAGTATTTAAAAATCATAAAAGATTTGACAATATTACTCACTGATTTTTTACTTGAAAATTTTCGGATTTCGCCTTGAACTTAGGACCGACTAACTCGTGATCAACCACTGTTCACACGAAACCCTTCTCCACTTCAGTCCTCCAAGGTCTCATTCGATTATTTGCTACTACCACCAAGATCTGTGCCAATGGCAGCTCCATGAAGGCTTACGCCAAACACTTCTACGCATACCATTGTACCTTCCTACTCACTAAAGTTTCAAAATTTATATCACAAGTAATATAAATCATCTACTTTAGCGGTAATGAATAGGTATACAACTTAAGCGCCATCCATTTTAAGGGCTAGTTGCTTCGGCAGGTGAGTTGTTACACACTCCTTAGCGGATTTCGACTTCCATGATCACCGTCCTGCTGTTTTAAGCAACCAACGCCTTTCATGGTTTCTGCATGAGTTGTTAATTTGGGCACCGTAACATTACGTTTGGTTCATCCCACAGCGCCAGTTCTGCTTACCAAAGGTGGCCCACTGGGCACATTATATCATAACCTTAAACTTCATATCAAGAAAGTTAAGGTTCTTACCCATTTAAAGTTTGAGAATAGGTTAAGATCGTTTCGACCCTAAGGCCTCTAATCATTCGCTTTACCAGATAAGATTATTTTATATAACATTAAAATGCACCAGCTATCCTGAGGGAAACTTCGGAAGGAACCAGCTACTAGATGGTTCGATTGGTCTTTCGCCCCTATACTCAATTCTGACAATCGATTTGCACGTCAGAACTGTTTCGGTCTTCCATCAGGGTTTCCCCTGACTTCAACCTGATCAAGTATAGTTCACCATCTTTCGGGTCACAGCATATATGCTCAAGGTACGTTCCAGTTAGAGGCATAAATAATATAAATATTATTATACATAACTATATAGAACGCCCCGGGATTGTGTTAATTATCTATAAATAGTTAAAAAACTAATCCCATTATTAGTCAAGTTAATTACGCTATTAGGTTTATCTCCCAATAACTTGCACATATGTTAGACTCCTTGGTCCGTGTTTCAAGACGGGTCCCGAAGGTATCCTGAATCTTTCGCATTGTTAATCATACAAATGCATATAATAAACACAAAAATCAATGATAATTATGCCATTATATAATTTGGAAAATTAACGCACTGTATTAATTTTAATTTATCAACACTTTATCAAATTAATGACATTTATTCTATGTTAAAATGCAAGCATAATAATTTGAATAAACTATAAGTCATATTTTATGATAAATTTGTTATATGCTAATAGATTACAATGTCCTTATATGGAAAAAATGCACACTATTATTATAATATTGTTAAAATATTACAACTTTAATGATGAATTTTCCATAACGGATATTCAGGTTCATCGGGCTTAACCTCTAAGCAGTTTCACGTACTGTTTAACTCTCTATTCAGAGTTCTTTTCAACTTTCCCTCACGGTACTTGTTTACTATCGGTCTCGAGGTTATATTTAGTTTTAGATGGAGTTTACCACCCACTTAGTGCTGCACTATCAAGCAACACGACTCTTTGGAAACATCATCTAGTAATCATTAACGTTATACGGGCCTGGCACCCTCTATGGGTAAATGGCCTCATTTAAGAAGGACTTAAATCGTTAATTTCTCATACTAGAATATTAATATGCTTAAATTCAGGGGGTAGTCCCATATGAGTTGAGGTTGTATATACGTATATTAAAATTTATAATGATAATTACACTATATTATTATATATAAAGCGTTCTCATAATGAAATCATTATAATATTCGTATTTTATAACGAATATCACGTAGAATATTAAATATTTATATTTACAACAAAATTTCCTTTCGAAACATTAATAAGAGGCAATTCTAGATGAAAAAACTTTAATTATTTTTTTATGCTAGACATTCCTCAGTATTATTTGATTCAAAAAGGACAAAAAAATATATATTTTTCTTCGTTCTTCTCACACAAATATATACAACAATGAGAGATAATGCGTTTCCATTTAATATCAATATTATGAATATATATATAGTGACATATCCATAATTCCCCACATCCCATACACATTATGTTTATGTACAATTCATCCACCCCATCCACACAAGTAACAGGACCCCACTCAAGAATCAATAACTGCTTCTTCCCATACTCCAAGCTAGGGCCCTCCATAATATAAACAATGGACCACATTGTTTCATCAACATTAGAATCACGCCACTCTCGAGAAATCGATTCTTTAGAATCACGCCACTCATGAGGACCAATCAAAGCTAGACATAAAACCAAGGAGTATCACATTCCTAGCTCCGTCATGTAATGCAACACCGATCGCCAGCAGTGGATGCCTTTCATCAAAGCCGACGCATCCCCAAATATCGATCCAGGCACGTACGCCACCGACACGAAGATGCAGCCGAGGAAAGCAACGCCCGAAGCCAGAGTCGGGAGTTCCAAGAGAAGGGCTCATGGAAACTAGCCAGCAGCAGAGAGATCAGTTCCGTTTGAGACAAGCAGACCGAAAGTCAAGTCGGGGAATTCATTTAAATCTTGTGACATAAAGATATTTAAGTTGTAAAATAAAAGTCTTTGTTAAAAAACTTAAAAATCGAGTTGCGGATATTTAACTGGCGCAGTCGGTAGGATTTCGTTTAAAATTAACACCTATATTTCGGTAATGGTCAGCTTGTGTAATTTATAATTACTGTGATCACGTAATCCCGGAATTGTTAATAAAATTGTGAAATCCGCCAAAGAACCTATGTGCTGCAAGCACATACGATTTGCAAAACTAATTTAAGTGAACTGAAGTAAGCGGAGATAGTGAATCACCAAGGACAGTGAAACACTTAATACAAAATCAAAAAAACTTACACGTGAACCAAAATAAAGTTAAAAACTACAACAAAACAAAACCCAATCAACACCAACAACATGGCGTTACCACCACTATCATTGAGCGAAATCCACTTGAACCAGGCACTGCTGTCGATCCGACAAATATCTGCCTATGACGGTTCATCTGGACAGCTAAGCTCATTTATCAAACGAATCGAATATGTATGCGGATTATATCCAACTGAAGATCTTCGCCAACAAAGGATCCTATTTGGAGCGACCGAGATCCAACTGTCAGGAGAGGCACAACGCATATCGCAAATGATACAACCCAACACGTGGCTCGAACTGAAGACGGCGCTGATCAACGAGTTCAAAAATCACACACCATATGAAGAACTCTTACGACAACTATACACCACCAGATTCAACGGCAGTCTTCGTAAGTTTATAGAAGAATTAGAGATAAAAGCATTATTAATAAACAATAAGCTAAACTTAGAAAACATACCAGAAAATAATGTCATTTATAAAAACGCTTTGAACAACACAATTAAAGATGTCATTACTCGAAAACTTCCTGACAGAATGTTCATGACCTTAGCAAGAAAAGATATTACCACATTGTCTAATCTTAAGAAGGCAGCACAAGAAGAAGGATTGTACGAAGCTAGTACAACAGATTCAGGTACAAATAAAGATCAATCGAAATCGTCTCAATCAAATCGAAAGAATGTTGGAAACTATTATCCAAATTATAATACTACTAACTATCACAATCAAACTCAGAGTTCATCTGGAACAGGTCAGACTAATCGAACAAATCAAAATCAAAATTCCCAAAATCCTGGATTATACAATGAGTTCAAAAATTCCTTGAATCAAGGTAGGGCTCAGAATCCATTCAATCAGCTAATATCTCAAAACCAAGCTAGTGGGAGTGGACCCAACCAACCTACTAAAAGAGGGAGGGAGAGCCAGAGTGGCCAAACGAAGATGGACGTAAATTTTCATCAAGCCGCCTCGGAAGAAACCGAGGAGGACCCTATATAAACATTACCATTAATAAAAGAATATTAAGGTGTATCGCTGACTCGGGATCATCGATCAACATCATGAAAGAAAATTACACAGATTCCGAGATAAAAGACGATAACCTTACCATCCATACCATCAATGGACCTGTCCGTTTAACTAAGAGTATAATGAGGAATGCGAACAAAACATGTCCGTCCGAACAAAAGTTCTACATACATAACTTTTCCGAAAATTATGATATTTTATTAGGAAGAGAATACTTGATGGCAAGTAAAGCCGTCATCGATTACAGAAATGACACTGTAACACTAGGAGCTAGGTCGTACCCAATCATTCAGAGTGGAGAAGCTATTGAAGCCGGCAAGACCGCACAGAAGTGCACTGATCCCTCTACAAAAGAAGAGAAGATCGCACCTAAGTGCCTTGACCCATCTCCAGAGGGAGATCAATACTTCGCTTCCGCTCTAGACAGTGAATTAAGGGAATGTAATCAATTAAGATTGGAACACTTAAACGACGAAGAGAGGGAAGAGTTAAAGAAGGTCTTATATGAGTTTAAGGATGTGCAGTACAGAGAAGGTGACAATTTGACTTTCACAAGTACAATCAAGCACGAGATCAAAACTCAACATGAAGACCCGGTCTACAGACGACCATACAAATATGCCCAGATACATGATCAGGAGGTAAACCAGCAAATCAAAGATATGATCAGGCAGGGAATAATTCGAAAGTCGAATTCTCCTTACTGCTCGCCCATATCTATGATTCCGAAGAAGATAGATGCTTCAGGAAAGCAAAAATATCGAATGGTAGTAGACTATAGAAGTCTAAATGAAATAACAGTTAAGGACAAATTCCCAACTCCAAGAATGGATGAAATCCTAGACAAACTAGGTAAATGTCAGTATTTTACGACAATCGATTTAGCAAAAGGCTTCCATCAAATACCCATGGAACCTAGCTCAATCCCCAAAACTGCGTTCTCCACTAAGCATGGACATTACGAGTTCACTCGTATGCCCTTTGGGCTAACCACTGCCCCAGCTACCTTCCAAAGATGTATGAACAATCTGCTAGAAGAGTTAATCTTCAAAGATTGCTTTGTATACTTAGATGACATCATTATATTTTCCACTTCATTGGAAGAACACTTGTTGTCACTAAGGAGAGTATTTGGAAAGTTGAGAGACGCCAACTTGAAGCTACAAATGGATAAATGTGAATTCATGAAAAAGGAAACTGAATTCCTAGGTCATGTAGTCACTACATGAATAGGAATAGTACCAAATCCAGGCAAAATCTCTGCCATTGTCAAATTTCCAATACCAGAAACGACTAAACAAATAAAGTCATTCTTAGGTCTGTGCGGGTTCTACAGGAAATTCATTCCTAATTTTGCAAACATAGCAAAACCCATGACACTCAAACTAAAGAAAGGAGCTGTCATAGACCCCAAGGAAGAAAAGTACGTCGAGGCATTTGAGAGACTAAAAGTACTCATCACCTCAGACCCTATCCTTGCGTTCCCAGACTTTGACAAAATGTTCACGGTAACAACCGACGCTAGTAACATAGCATTGGGAGCGGTTTTGTCACAAGAACACAAACCGATCTGCTACGCTAGCAGAACCCTAAATGAACATGAAATAAACTATTCAGCCATCGAAAAGGAATTATTAGCGATCGTATGGGCAACAAAGTATTTCCGTTCATACCTGTTCGGTAGAACATTCGAGATACAAAGCGATCATAAACCCTTGATTTGGTTGAACAACCTCAAGGAGCCAAATATGAAATTACAAAGGTGGAAAATAAAACTGAATGAGTTTGATTTTAAAATGAAATATCTACCAGGCAAAGAAAATCATGTAGCTGATGCCTTATCAAGGGTAAAGATTAATGAAAATCTCCTGGGAGAAGCTTCCAATAGCGTTGGTGCAACTGTACATAGCGCACAGGAAGACAATCTAAATCACATTACTATCACGGAAAGACCAATTAACTATTACAATCGGCAAATTGAGCTAATAAAAGGCAATGAAGATAAGGTAGAAACAATTCGTTATTTTCACAAGCTAATCATCAAGATCACGTATAAGGAAATGACTAACACCTTAGCGAAGGATATAATAAAGGAATATCTATGCACCAAAAAGAGCGCATTATATTTCCATAACGAAACAGATTTTCCTCCATTCCAAAAAGAATATTTAGAAATCATTAATTCTAACAACATAACCAAAGCTATTAAATCAAGCACGAAACTCCTAGATATTCAGAATTACGCTGAATTTAAAGAAACCATATTAAAGAATCATAAAGGCTTACTCCATCCAGGGATAGAGAAAACCGTCAATTGGTTTAGGGGAAAATACTATTACCCGGATTATCAAAAACTTATCCAAAACATCATAAACGAATGTCCTACTTGTAATATTGCCAAAACAGAGCATAGAAATACGAAGTTGGCATTCGAAACTACACCGGAAATACTGAACATCAGAGAGAAATACGTCATGGATTTCTATATGGTTGGTAACCAACAGTTCCTATCATGTATTGACGTATACTCGAAGTTTGCCACTCTTGTAGAAGTAAAAAGTCGTGACTGGTTAGAAGCAAAAAGAGCCATCATGAAAGTTTTTAACGAGATGGGCAAACCAATTGAAATCAAAGCCGATAAAGATTCAGCTTTTATGTGCACAGCATGGCTGAATGCGGAAAACGTCAAAATAGAGATCACTTCCAGCAAAAATGGAATATCTGACGTAGAAAGATTTCATAAAACAGTAAATGAAAAATTAAGAATAATATCTAGCGAGGATAACACAGAAGATAGATTCACGAAGTTTGAATTAATTCTTTATACTTATAATCATAAAACCAAACATAATACCATAAATAGGACACCAGCTGATATATTCATTTATGCAGGCTCACCTGATTATGACACACAACTAAATAAAGTGAATAAAATCACTCAATTAAATAAAAACCGCATAGAGTATGAAGTAGATACCCGCTATAAACTATCACCTCTAGTTAAGTCTAAGGTAACAAATCCTTTCAAAAGGACGGGTGAAATTAGACAGGTAGACGAAAAACATTATGAAGAAAAGAATAGGGGTAGGAAAATAACTCATTATAAATCAAAATTCAAGAAAAAGAAGAAATCTAATAGAAGCAAATATAATAATTCCAGAGAAACCGAGGAAGTTAATGGAATCGGCGAACTTCAACACAATTAAAATCCTCATCTTCCTCATAATTACCATCGTAATGGCACAGGGCCAAAACATAGAAATAAATTCTATAAAATCCCAAAACGGATATATGATATTCAAAACTGGATCGATCAACATACCTATCAATTACGAATACCATTATCTAACTGTTAATGTAACTAAAACCGAAGAACTATACCAAAATTTGTTAAGGCAAGCCACTAAATTCCAGGACATAATCCAAATAAAATATCTAGTAGACAAATTGCAAAGAGAAATGAACGGGCTAAAAATAACCAATAGAAATAAAAGAGGCCTAATCAATATAGTAGGAACAGCCTACAAATATCTCTTTGGAACACTAGATCAGGAAGATAAAGTCGATTTGGAACAAAAAATAGAAAATTTAGCCAGCCATAGCATTCAAATGAATGAACTAAATTTGGTAATAGATGCAGTTAATAGCGGAATAAACGTTATAAACAAACTAAATGAAGAAAAAGACAGGAATCAACAAATAGAAATTTTGATATTCAATCTACAACATTTCACAGAATATATCGAAGATATAGAACTAGGTATGCAATTAACTAGGCTCGGTATATTTAATCCAAAATTATTAAAACAAGACTACCTGGAACAAATAAATTCTGAGAAAATACTAAATATAAAAACCTCCACATGGCTAAAATCCGATACCAACGAAATTCTAATAATTTCCAACATTCCCAAAGACATTACAAAAGTACCAATCTATAAAATCGTTCCGTATCCAGACGAATTAAATAACATGTTAACAGATATGACATACGACAAGTACTACATAAAAAATGAAGAAGTATTTGTTAAAGAAACTAGATTGAAAACCAATGACAATTGTATAAAAGGAATTTTAATGCAAACTCCCACTAAATGTCCATATTCCAAAACTTTCAAATAAACTTTATTGAACCCAATATACTAATCACGTGGAATCTTCCAAAAACAACGCTAAATCAGAATTGTGTAAACCAAGAAATCATAGCGGAAGGAAATACCATTATAAAAATCTACAACTGTTCAATCCAATTAAATGAATTTACAATATCAAACACAATGTTAGATTTTGCCCAGAATGTTTATGTCAACAACAACATAACTAAAATAAAACCACTGTCGTATATCCAAACTAATGAAATAATTATGCAATACACCACATATAGTAACCTATTACAAATAAGTCTACTAATTTCATTTGTCATAATTATATTAGTACTACTAAGTTATGTAGCTGTTAAATTTACGAAAACTTCTAAAAGAGTCACGGTTAAATGTATAAACCCTATAATAGAAGCAGAAGAGGAACCAACCTCAGCCACCGCACTTGACACCCCGTCACTATACCCGAGGGTAATCACCTAGGGACAGGCTAATAACAAACGTTGGGGGAGTGACATATCCATAATTCCCCACATCCCATACACATTATGTTTATGTACAATTCATCCACCCCATCCACACAAGTAACAGGACCCCACTCAAGAATCAATAACTGTTTCTTCCCATACTCCAAGCTAGGGCCCTCCATAATATAAACAATGGACCACATTGTTTCATCAACATTAGAATCACGCCACTCTCGAGAAATCGATTCTTTAGAATCACGCCACTCATGAGGACCAATCAAAGCTAGACATAAAACCAAGGAGTATCACATTCCTAGCTCCGTCATGTAATGCAACACCGATCGCCAGCAGTGGATGCCTTTCATCAAAGCCGACGCATCCCCAAATATCGATCCAGGCACGTACGCCACCGACACGAAGATGCAGCCGAGGAAAGCAACGCCCGAAGCCAGAGTCGGGAGTTCCAAGAGAAGGGCTCATGGAAACTAGCCAGCAGCAGAGAGATCAGTTCCGTTTGAGACAAGCAGACCGAAAGTCAAGTCGGGGAATTCATTTAAATCTTGTGCCATAAAGATATTTAAGTTGTAAAATAAAAGTCTTTGTTAAAAAACTTAAAAATCGAGTTGCGAATATTTAACTATATATATATATATATACATATCCAATAATATACAATATGCTTAAAAATTTCGTAAAATTTTTAAACAACTTATTTAGCATAGTCTTACAACCCTCAACCATATGTAGTCCAAGCAGCACTATAAAATTAATTAAAGTACCAAACAGCATGGACTGCGATATGCGTTCAAAATGTCGATGTTCATGTGTCCTGCAGTTCACACGATGACGCACAGTTTGCTGCGTTCTTCATCGACCCATGAGCCGAGTGATCCACCGCTTAGAGTGATTAAAATTTGTTTATTCATTTATTTGTCAGATATGTCTTTATTGAAAGAAATTAAAAATACACCATTTTACTGGCATATATCAATTCCTTCAATAAATTTTAGTTTTATCCTAAAAGAATGTTGCGAAATGTCTTAGTTTCATATAAGCGATATATTACCATATTGTTAAATAATATAATATGTATTTTGGCTTGTTTGATAATTATCAATTTATATAAAAGTATTAACCTGAAATCAGGTACAACATTGTACTTTTTAGGCTGTTGCATTAACCAATGTATGCCCATAGCTATGATACTTCCCCCGGAGCCCAAAAGCTTTGGTTTCCCGGGAAGCGACTGAGAGAGCCATAAAAGTAGCTACACCCAATTGCTAGCTGGCATCGTTTATGGTTAGAACTAGGGCGGTATCTGATCGCCTTCGAACCTCTAACTTTCGTTCTTGATTAATGAAAACATCTTTGGCAAATGCTTTCGCTTAAGTTAGTCTTACGACGGTCCAAGAATTTCACCTCTCGCGTCGTAATACTAATGCCCCCAAACTGCTTCTATTAATCATTACCTCTTGATCTGAAAACCAATGAAAGCAGAACAGAGGTCTTATTTCATTATCCCATGCACAGAATATTCAGGCATTTGAAGCCTGCTTTAAGCACTCTAATTTGTTCAAAGTAATTGTACCGGCCCACAATAACACTCGATGAAGAGCACTAATGCAGGTTTTTAAATAGGAGGAATATATAAAAAAATACAAGTACTTAATTATATATAAGAACTCCACCGGTAATACGCTTACATACATAAAGGTATAGTACTAACCACAATTGTAAGTTGTACTACCCGTATGAAGCACAAGTTCAACTACGAACGTTTTAACCGCAACAACTTTAATATACGCTATTGGAGCTGGAATTACCGCGGCTGCTGGCACCAGACTTGCCCTCCAATTGGTCCTTGTTAAAGGATTTAAAGTGTACTCATTCCAATTACAGGGCCTCGGATATGAGTCCTGTATTGTTATTTTTCGTCACTACCTCCCCGAGCTGGGAGTGGGTAATTTACGCGCCTGCTGCCTTCCTTAGATGTGGTAGCCGTTTCTCAGGCTCCCTCTCCGGAATCGAACCCTGATTCCCCGTTACCCGTTGCAACCATGGTAGTCCTAGATACTACCATCAAAAGTTGATAGGGCAGACATTTGAAAGATCTGTCGTCGGTACAAGACCATACGATCTGCATGTTATCTAGAGTTCAACCAATGTAACGATCTTGCGATCGCTTGGTTTTAGCCTAATAAAAGCACACGTCCCATAAGGTCCGTGTTTTAATTGCATGTATTAGCTCTAGAATTACCACAGTTATCCTAGTAACTGTTAACGATCTAAGGAACCATAACTGATATAATGAGCCTTTTGCGGTTTCACTTTTAATTCGTGTGTACTTAGACATGCATGGCTTAATCTTTGAGACAAGCATATAACTACTGGCAGGATCAACCAGAATAATGTTTTCGTTTCGTGCGCATACGCTCACATATGTAAATATTTGACAACTCAATAATACTTTTGAATAAAAAAAAAAAAATAAATAAATATTTTTTATCAACAGTTTATGAGAATTTGTTAAACGATTGTGGCCATTTTTATATAGCATACACATTCGCCATTTTTCTCTATATAAATATATATATTTTATTATATAAATTTTTTTTTCGTTCAAAAATATCTTTTTATTTGCACTTAATATATTATCACACGTATATAGGCTTAAACCAATATTAATTGTGTTTAAACTATGTATTTTGACAACAAATTTAAAATTTATCCAATTTCGTATGCGTTTTTTGTGATATACATTAAATAAAACCAAACACATGAGTTCATGTGGAATGGAATTTATATATTTTGGCAATATTTGAATTTGCATATAAATCGCTTTGATTATATGCTGGTACATTGTTGAAATGGCACTCATACAATATTTAATCATATAAGACCATTTCCAAAAATTCACGATAATAATTCGAAACAGAAATGATATATACTAAATAGTATATATCTTGGTTAGTTTCACTATATTATCTTTATTAAGATCAATTTGAAAACGAGGGGGAACGTTGTGAGTTGCTGCGGACACCGCAACTCTACAGTTATACCCGATACTAAGTCAGTATGGGTCTCCTCCGGCAGATGGCGCTAATATTAAGCGACACGACAAAGAGTGTGTGCGAAAGAGACAGAAAATCAGTCTGAGCGTGATGTCGGGCGCTGCGTAGCCACTGCAAATTGATTTGTTCCTTTTGGCTACAAAAATGATCCGATCTGATCCAGATTCAGCAACCTGATAGATATGGTCATTATCTATGATTCTGCGTTTTTAGTTTACTCGAATCTGCCATATTGTGGATGCAACAGATTTTCGTCCTTTGTGTGGGCGGAAGGGGGTGGGGCGAAATTTTGAGATATACGTTTTATAGTGAGATCTAACAGGAGTGCGGACACTAAATTTGGTTACTCTAGCCTTAATACTCTCTGAGATTTGTGAGTATCCCCAGATTTGCATCCTTTGCGGGGGCGGAAGGGGGTGTGGCGAAATTTTGAAACAAACTCGTCTCGGTCTGATATATTAGGAGTGTGGATACCAAATTTGGTTGCTCTAGCTTTTATAGTCTCTGAGATCTAGGCGCTAATGTTTTACTCTAAGCAAAGCCGCCTATGCTACCTGTGTGTTAGAGAGAGACAGGGCGAGAAAAAATGAAATTGTTTTCTTGATGCTGGCTATAATAGTAATACGATCCAAGTCAGATTCTGCAGTCTAAAAGATATGGTCATTCTCTACGATTCTGCGTTTTTTGTTTTCTCGTATCTTTAAAATTGTGGATGCCACAGATTTTCGCCCTTTGTGGGGGCGGAAGTGGGCGGGGCAAAGTTTTGAAATATTTTTGGAGCAGTGACATATCACAGAAGTCTGGATCCAAAATATCGTTGCTCTAGCTCTTATAGTCTTTGAGCATTAGGCGCTGAAGGGGACGGACAGACGGACAGACGGACGGACGGACAGACGGACAGACAGACATGGCTCAATCGACTCGGCTATTGATGCTGATCAAGAATATATATACTTTATGGGGTCGGAAACGATTCCTTCTGGACGTTACACACATCCACTTTTACCATAAATCTAATTAATAACGAGGGGGAACGTTGTGAGTTGCTGCGGACACCGCAACTCTAGAGTTATACCCGATACTAAGTCAGTATGGCACTCCTCCGGCAGACGCCGCTAATATTAAACGACACGACAAAGAGTGCGTGCGAGAGAGACAGAAAATCAGTCTGAGCGTGATGTCACGCGCTGCGTAGCCACTGCAAATTGATTTGTTCCTTTTGGCTATAAAAATTATCTGATCTGATCCAGATTCAGCAATCTAATAGATATGGTCATTATCTATGATTCTGCGTTTTTAGTTTTCTCAAATCTGCAATATTGTGGATGCAACAGATTTTCGTCTTTTGTGTGGGCGGAAGGGGGTGGGGAGAAATTTTGAGATAAACGTTTTATAGTGAGATCTAACAGAAGTGCGGATACCAAATTTGGTTACTCTAGCTTTAATAGTCTCTGAGATTTGTGAATATCCCCAGATTTGCATCCTTTGCGGGGGCGGAAGGGGGTGTGGCGAAATTTTGAAACAAACTCGTCTCGGTCCGATATATTAGGAGTGTGGATACCAAATTTGGTTGCTCTAGCTTTTATAGTCTCTGAGATCTAGGCGCTAATGTTTTACTCTAAGCAAAGCCGCCTATGCTACCTGTGTGTTAGAGAGAGACAGGGCGAGAAAAAATGAAATTGTTTTCTTGATGCTGGCTATAATAGTAATACGATCCAATTCAGATTCTGCAGTCTAAAAGATATGGTCATTCTCTACGATTCTGCGTTTTTAGTTTTCTCGTATCGTCGAAATTGTGGATGCCACAGATTTTCGCCCTTTGTGGGGGCGGAAGTGGGCGGGGCAAAGTTTTGAAATATTTTTGGAGCAGTGACATATCACAGAAGTCTGGATCCAAAACATCGTTGCTCTAGCTCTTATAGTCTTTGAGCATTAGGCGCTGAAGGGGACGGACAGACGGACAGACGGACAGACGGACAGACGGACGGACGGACAGACAGACATGGCTCAATCGACTCGGCTATTGATGCTGATCAAGAATATATATACTTTATGGGGTCGGAAACGATTCCTTCTGGACGTTACACACATCCACTTTTACCACAAATCTAATATACCCCAATACTCATTTTGAGTATCGTTTCCGACCCCATAAAGTATATATATTCTTGATCAGCATCAATAGCCGAGTCGATTGAGCCATGTCTGTCTGTCCGTCCGTCCGTCTGTCCGTCTGTCCGTCTGTCCGTCCGTCCGTCTGTCCGTCCCCTTCAGCGCCTAATGCTCAAAGACTATAAGAGCTAGAGCAACGATGTTTTGGATCCAGACTTCTGTGATATGTCACTGCTCCAAAAATATTTCAAAACTTTACCCCGCCCACTTCCGCCCCCACAAAGGGCGAAAATCTGTGGCATCCACAATTTCGACGATACGAGAAAACTAAAAACGCAGAATCGTAGAAGATGACTATATCTTCTAGAGTGCAAAATCTGAACCAGATCGTATAATTATTATAGCCAGAATCACGAAAACAATTTCACTCTTTCTCGCTCTGTCTCACTCTAACACACAGGTTTCATGGTCGGTTTTGCCAATTGCAAAATATGAGTTCAAGGATCTCAGAACCTATAAGAGCCAGAGCAACCAAATTTGGTATCCACACTCCTGTGATATCGGACCTTGACCGTTTCGTGTCCAAATTTCGCCACACCCCCTTCCGCCCCCGCAAAGGACGAAAATCTGAGGCAACCACAAATCTCAGAGACTATTAAGGCTAGAGTAACCAAATTTGGTACACACACTCCTTTAAGATGTCACTATAAAACGTATATCTCAGAAGTTCGCCCCACCCCCTTCCGCCCCCACAAAGGACGAGAATCTGTTGCATCCACAATATTGCAGATTCGAGAAAACTAAAAACGCAGAATCATAGATAATGACCATATCTATCAGATTGCTGAATCTGGATCAGATCAGATCATTTTTATAGCCATAAGAAAGAAATCAAATTGCAGTGGCTACGCAGCGCCCGACGTCACGCTCAGACTGATTTTCTGTCTCTCTCGCACGCACTCTTTGTCGTGTCGTTAAATATTAGCGGCGTCTGCCGGAGGAGAGCCATACTGACTTAGTATCGGGTATAACTCTAGAGTTGCGGTGTCCGCAGCAACTCACAACGTTCCCCCTCGTTTTTCATTATAAAATTTTCATATGAAATATACCATGCACGAGACTACCACTCCCTATATAGGTTTTCTGCCACGCTTTCCGCAAATCGGGTATTTTTACTTGAGAGTGCCTCTTAACAATAGTTTCTTTTCGTATTTTAATAAAAAATACAATACTATCACTTCAAAATTATTCATATATATTAAGAAATATATGTATATTCATATAAAATACACAGACATTGCCGGCTAAGTATATTCCCCATATCATATGAAATAAATTAATAATTTTTCATTATAAAATTTTCATATGAAATATACCATGCACGAGACTACCACTCCCTATATAGGTTTTCTGCCACGCTTTCCGCAAATCAGGTATTTTTACTTGAGAGTACCTGTTCGGGCGAAGCCCGAGTGTAAATTTTATACCATTGTTTTATTGCCTATCAATTCACTTTCTTTTCTATTTTGGTCATTATACTAAACTAACGTAACGTAAGCGTAGCTTTATCTATGCTCGCTCAGCAACATGCTCTCATTTAATCATCTATTCTTATCTATGCTCGCTCTTGTTATCTTTTCTTTCCTATGCCGTCGCTAAGCCGTCAGCAGCTGCGCCTGCTCTAGCAGTTACCGCTTGATATAGTTGGAGAACAGACCCTTTTGTCCCCAATCTATTACTTTGGCTCGAGATCGGCTCGCTTGCCTCATCCAAGTGTGTCACTCTAATACTATTGTAAAAGGCTCTGGCATCTTCGGCCACCCTCAACACACAAAATACCTATAATAAAATTTATAACGTTTTCGGAAATTAATAATTTGTGAAATTATTGAACAATCATAGTCAGCGAAAAAGCTCGTTGTCTCAACATTTGGTGACCCCGACGTGATCGTCAGTAACAATTTGGAAATAAACAATTATAAACAGTGAAAATTATCCGCTAAACATAACTGTTCGAACGCGAAGCGGTTAGTTCCCATTTCGTCGCGCGCTTGCTTACAAGCACTAATACAGCTACGTGCATTAGCGGCTTCGGGTTCGCTGCACTTGCGCTTGCATACCAAAAAAAATCAAACGGTTGGTTCTTCGATTCTTCTTTGTGCTTTGCTCGCTGCTGCCTGTCGAAAATGGATGAGTCTAATGACGTGCCGGAAAACAGGGTGTCTTTTTACAAACTAAAGGCACTCTCAATATACAACAAAGCCGTTTCACTTCGAGAGACGATATTGAATGATGAAAACAACCCAATCAGTGAAGATGCGCTAAGTGTTCATTTAAAATTCTTGGAAAAAATATCCGACTCATTTAATGTTACTCATTCTAATTTAGAAGAGCTTGATGTAAGCGAAATTGGCAGCGACTTAAGCAACAATTTTGAGGATTTGGCGATGGAAATCGAAGTTCGTATTCGCTCAGCACTCCGCAGGACTACCCAGAACATGCCGCATCACTCAACGATACGACCCGAGCTCAACGTTACTGCCTCCGGAAATGTACGGTCACGATATCATATTCCTGACATTAAACTTCCCACTTTCCGTGGAGGTTATACTGAGTGGGCAGACTTTTACTCGATGTTTAGCACAGTAATAGATCAGGAGCCCTTTCTATCAAAGATTGAGAAGTTCCAGCACCTGCGCTCATGTTTGGATGGACCTGCCCTGGAGGCTGTTCGCTCTTTGGAAGTATCGGAGAGCAATTATGATATTGCATTGGACATTTTAAACAATCGTTTCAATAATAAACGTTTAATCTTTCAGGCACACGTCGCTGAGATTCTGAGGCATGAGAAGGTTGAAGATGGGTCAACTACAAAGCTACGTACTTTATCGGACAAGCTTCATTCTCACATGAGAGCGCTTAGATCGATGGGTACCATGGAGGAAATAGCTGGATGCATCATCGTTCACTCCACATACAAGTATCTCGACTCTGATACCAGGACCAAATGGGAGGAGCTGTCGCCCCCTAACGTCATACCAACATGGGACCATTTTTCGGCTTTTTTGGAGACCATGGATCAAGCTATGTTGATTCAAATCCATAGCAGTCAGGTTGGAAAACATAAACGAATCACTCATTCAAAACACAGTCTTGTTGCTACAAATACAATCGTATTGGAATGCGTGTTCTGTGATAATAAAGGGCATAACATTTACAGCTGCACTCGCTTTGGAAACCTTTCGCCATCTTTGCGTCTTAGAGAGGCAAGGAAGCTTAGAGTTTGCTTCAACTGTTTGAAGAAGGGACATCGGAATACCTCCTGCAGTTCAGGCTCTTGTCGCACATGCGGTGAAAAGCATCATACCCTTTTACATATCAACAATCCGCTGCCTACGTCAGTTAACACGGAACCTGCAAACGCTACTACGTCTCCTATTCAGACAGACTTATGCCCAGGCCCCAATCTTTCAAGTTCTCTTGTTGCCGCTTCATCACCATGCTCGCCTCCTGCTCAGAATCTTAGCTCAGACGTAGTGCTTCTAGCCACGACAGTCATTATGATAAAGAGTCGAGTTGGTGATCTTCTTCCTTGTCGGGCTCTTCTGGATTCAGGCTCTCAGATTAATTTAATAACCTCTCGCTTTGCTCAGAGGCTTCAGCTGAAACGAGCCAAAGGGTCGGTATCAGTATCGGGTATCGGCGCTGATTCTGCATTTCACACGGAAGGTTCAGTTAATTTGGTCATTCAATCCAGGACTTCCGATTACTTCACGAGTCTCACAGCTCTCGTTGCTCCACGTATTACAGGAAACCAGCCTGCTTCTTCATTTGATGTATCCAAATGGGAAATGCCATCCAATATCAGCCTTGCTGACCCACACTTTAACAAATCTCAGCGCATCGATGTACTTATTGGAGCCAGCTTATTTTACGACATTTTATGCGTTGGACAGATCAAATTGGAGAGGGGACTTCCTATAATACAAAAAACCCGTCTCGGCTGGGTTGTCACAGGTGGAGGTCAGTACTCCCGCAGCTCAGTGCTCCTAGCTGCCTCTAATTCGACGGAATTGAGTCAAACGCCTACCGTTGGTTTGGATGAGCTAGTGCGAAGGTTCTGGGAAGTGGAAAACTGCCACGGTCCCGCTACAGAAGCAACAAAGGAGGAAATTGCTTGCGAGGAACATTTCAAAAAACATTGCGGTCGGCTTCCAAGTGGCGAATATTGCGTTCAATTGCCTTTAAAGCTGAGTGACAGTCTTCTTGGAGATTCTTATCAACAAGCCTATCGCAGATTTCTCAATCTAGAGCGCAAGTTGGTTCGCAAACCGCTTCTCAAGGCCCAATACGCCGCATTTATAAAGGAATACGTCGATTTGAATCACATGTCCCCTGTCAAAAGTGACGCACTTAAACAATGCAAATTTTTTCTTCCTCATCACTGCGTCTTAAGAGAAGACAAAACCACCACAAAACTCCGAGTAGTTTTCGACGGATCCGCTTGTACATCTACAGGATATTCCCTCAACGATATATTGATGTCAGGCCCAACAATTCAGCCAAAGTTAGTTACGACTCTTCTTCGATTTCGTACCTTTCGTATAGCATTGACTGGTGACATTTGTAAAATGTATAGATGCGTCCGTGTCTCGCCCCAAGATAGTTTTCTGCAGTGCATACTGTGGCGTGACTCACCCCTCGAGGAGCTAAGGACATTCAAGCTGGATACCGTGACCTATGGAACGAAACCAGCAGCATTTCTGGCCGTCCGTTCTATGCACCAACTAGCGGCAGACGAGAGTTCGTCATATCCAATTGGCTCTGAAGTTGTGCTGCGGGACTTTTACGTGGATGATTTGCTAACGGGGGGAGATACTACAAATGAGGTGCTGGAAATAATTCGCCAGGTGTCAGGACTATTAGCCAAAGGAAATTTCAAGATCAGAAAATGGTGTTCCAACGATACATATGTACTCGATCAAACACCCCATGAAGATAGGGAAACATTTGTTAAATTTACTGATGGCAGCGATGTAACCAAGACGCTAGGTTTAGCATGGAATCCCACTTCGGATGAGCTATTATTTTCATTCTGTCCCAATCAAGTCCCTTCGAAACCAACTAAGCGAGTTGTATTGTCAACTATTGCACGATTTTATGATCCACTCGGACTTATAGGGCCAGTTATTACTAAAGCAAAAATATTTCTACAGCAGCTGTGGAAAGAAAAGCTTCATTGGGATGAAAGTCTGCCAGTCTCCTTACGCACAACTTGGATCAACTTTATTCAGCAGTTTGACTCTATGCAACAAATTTCTTTCCCGCGCCTATCTTTCCTTCGAAGCAGCAACCTTGAAATGCATGGATTTTGTGATGCCAGCATGAGTGCTTATGGAGCTTGCATCTACGCTGTTTCGCAAGGCGACAATGGAGTCAAGGCAAATCTTCTATCTTCCAGATCTCGTGTAGCGCCACTGAAGACTATCACAATACCCAAGTTGGAATTATGTGGTGCAGCGCTACTCGCTCAGCTTATGCATGAAGTGTCTTTGATGAACTTCAAGTGCTCTTATTATTGCTGGTGTGACTCCACAGTCGTTTTGGCTTGGATCAAGAATCAACCATCCAACTTCAATGTATTTGTCGCTAATAGACTTTCTGTTATTCAGGAACTCACATCTGGAATGTCTTGGCTGCACGTGCCAACTGATCTAAACCCTGCCGATATGCTTTCTCGAGGATCATTACCAGCTGAGCTCATCAATTCTCATCTTTGGAAGTATGGACCTACATACTTGACAGCCAGTAAGGATCAATGGCCAAGTACACCTGCTCTTCCAGAGCCGGTTTTGGAGGCACGAAAAACCATACTAATTACAAACTGCGCGTCAAGATATTTGGTGGAAGAATCAAAGTTTGTAAATTCCTTCCCCAAAATGCAACGAATTTTTGCGTATGTATGCAAATTCATTCATCGACGAAAGTCTGGAATAACTGTGGAGGACTTGCGTCTGGGAACCGAACTGCTTATTCGTCTTACTCAACAATCTCGTCTATCCACTGAAATAAGAGCCCTGGAAACGCGAAAGGACATCAAGGCTTCAAGCTCGATCGCCTCTCTTTCGCCATTTTTAGATGATTGCGGTTTGCTTCGAGTTGGAGGGCGTCTTAAAAACTCTACCTTGGACTTTGAAGCACGGCATCCCATAATATTGCCCAAGAATCATTCCATCACTTCTGCTCTGATACGGCACTTACACGAAAAGCACCTTCACGCTGGACCCCAGTCGCTATTAGCCATCATTCGTCAAACGTACTGGCCAATCGGTGGCCGAAAGACCGTAGCACACGTAATCCAAAAGTGTGTCAGATGCTTTAGAGTGAAGCCTCGAACTCTCGAGCAAATAATGGCAGATCTTCCGGTGGACAGAGTCAGCGAATCTCGTGCATTTTTAGTTACCGGCGTGGACTATTGCGGTCCGTTCCTGTATAAATCCGAAGTTCGAAACCGGCCCCCACTAAAGTGCTACATGAGCATTTTTATATGCTTCTCCACCAAGGCGGTTCACATCGAGCTTGTGAAGGATCTTACAACATCTGCGTTCCTCTCTGCTCTTCGCCGTTTCATTTGCACCCGTGGAAGACCGATTCGTATTTGGTCAGATAATGCCACAAATTTTGTTGGAGCGCGGAACGAACTGGCGGAACTTAAGTCGCTATTCCTAAGCGACAGTCATCAAGAAGCCGTGCATCAAGCTTTTCTCAACGATTGCATCGATTGGCGTTTCATTCCTCCTAGATCGCCACATTTTGGAGGATTGTGGGAGGCGTCAGTCAAGCTTGCTAAGCATCATCTTCGACGTGCCCTCGGATCCTCGCTTCTTGGATTTGATGAGCTGCGCACTCTCGCGTGCAATATCTGTGCAATCATTAATTCAAGGCCATTGTTTCCTCTTTCAGAGAACCCTGCAGATCTCGATGTACTCACGCCCAGCCATTTTCTAGTTGGCGCCCCTATCACAACCTTCTTGGAGCCTGACTTGGTTCATTTAAACGTCGATCGCTTGGACCGTTGGCAGAAGGTCACACAGCTTCAGCAAATCTTTTGGTCTCGCTGGCGCCAATCGTATTTAACCAGTCTTCAAGAAAGAACGAAGTGGCGCACCCGGAATCCTGAGCTTCACGTCAATGATGTCGTTCTTGTTAAGGACGAGAACTTCCCTCCTCTGAAGTGGCCTCTAGCGAGAATCCTCGAGCTCATCCCAGGAGCTGATGGCGTATCTCGAGTCGCCTTGATCAGGATGGCTACAGGTGTTAGCCGAAGAGCACTTGCAAAACTATGTCTATTGCCTCTACGAGATGAGGTGAAAGGCATGGATCCTTCCAGGGGGGAGTATGTTCGGGCGAAGCCCGAGTGTAAATTTTATACCATTGTTTTATTGCCTATCAATTCACTTTCATTTCTATTTTGGTCATTATACTAAACTAACGTAACGTAAGCGTAGCTTTATCTATGCTCGCTCAGCAACATGCTCTCATTTAATCATCTATTCTTATCTATGCTCGCTCTTGTTATCTTTTCTTTCCTATGCCGTCGCTAAGCCGTCAGCAGCTGCGCCTGCTCTAGCAGTTACCGCTTGATATAGTTGGAGAACAGACCCTTTTGTCCCCAATCTATTACTTTGGCTCGAGATCGGCTCGCTTGCCTCATCCAAGTGTGTCACTCTAATACTATTGTAAAAGGCTCTGGCATCTTCGGCCACCCTCAACACACAAAATACCTATAATAAAATTTATAACGTTTTCGGAAATTAATAATTTGTGAAATTATTGAACAATCATAGTCAGCGAAAAAGCTCGTTGTCTCAACAGTACCTTTTAAAAATAGTTTCTTTTCGTATTTTAATACAAAATATTATACTATCACTTCAAAATTATTCATATATATTAAGAAAAATATATATACGCATATAAAATAAACAGACATTGCCGACTTAGTATGTTCCCCATATCATATGAAATTAAATTAATTATTTTTCATTACATTCATCATTCATTTACATGAAAGATATCATATCAGCTGGTATCTTTGCTTTAATTTCACATATACACGTAATATATCTATTTATATTAAATACATTTTTATATTTTCTATATTTATAATCGCATTATGATTATGTTATAATGTTATATTATATATGAGAAACATTCCCATATCCATATCCATATCCATATAAAACCTAATATTGATATTTTATAGCACACCTCGGCGTTATTTGTTATTTTTATTCATTATAACACAATGTCAAAAATATACATATATTTTTGTAAATATGTATATAAAATATATCATTATATTTTCTCTATTCAAAATCAAATCATGCTCATGTTATAATTTTTAGGATATGGTGAATGTTTCCCCATATCCATAATATTGTCATTTTATATACAAAACTATTTAATTCTTGCATTTATATCACATATCATTGAATTCCAATATTAGAAATACTTCCAAGTTCCACATACGATCACTCCAAATATACATATATTTGTACATATGTATATAAAATATATCTTTATATTTTCTGTATTCATAATCAAATCATGCTCATGTTATAATTTTTAGGATATGGGAAACATTTCACATACCCAATAATATTATCACATTTTATATACCAAACTATTTAATTCTTGCATTCATATCACATATCATTAAATTCCAATATTAGAAATACTTCCAAGTTCCACATACGATCACTCCATGCTTTTTGCATTCATATTATTTCATATATACATTCACATTTGCACATATGCATATACACTATGTTTCGTGTGTTCACATAATACAATTTTTATAAGTATCATTTCATATGTAATTAAGTATAACAAACTTATAATATAACATTATATTCATATTCAAGCCAACGTAATTAATATAGGATAAATAATTTATCCATATTTATATAAAATATATTCTTTTTAATATATATATATATATATATATATTACCATTTATAAGTATATATTCATATAAATATATAAAAATAATTTTCATATATAAAGAATAAATTTATATATGTATATCGAATCATCAAGCAAAGGATAAGCTTCAGTGGATCGCAGTATGGCAGCTGCTCAACCACTTACAACACCTAGCCTGTTACAAAAGTCGTTTACAATTGATTCTAGGCTTTATCATTGTATTAAATAATGTTTTTATATGCAACTAGCGCGGCATCAGGTGATCGATGATCCTCCCAATTTACTATGTTACAAATTACATTGGCATCACATCCATTGTCGTTTATAAAATAAATTATAAACTTTTAATGGTTTAGAAGCCATACAATGCAAATTGCCCCTTATTTATCATTGCAGTCCAGCACGGATACGACCTTAGAGGCGTTCAGGCATAATCCAACGGACGTAGCGTCATACCACTGTTCGCTCGAACAAGTATTGTGCCATTGGTCCGTACCTGCGGTTCCTCTCGTACTACGCAGGAATGCTGTCGCAACAACGTTTTGTCATTAGTAGGGTAAAACTAACCTGTCTCACGACGGTCTAAACCCAGCTCACGTTCCCTTGCATGGGTGAACAATCCAACGCTTGGTGAATTTTGCTTCACAATGATAGGAAGAGCCGACATCGAAGGATCAAAAAGCGACGTCGCTATGAACGCTTGGCCGCCACAAGCCAGTTATCCCTATGGTAACTTTTCTGACACCTCTTGTTAAAAACTCTTTAAACCAAAAGGATCGATAGGCCGAGCTTTTGCTGTCCCTGTGTGTACTGAACACCGAGATCAAGTCAGCATTTGCCCTTTTGCTCTATGTGTGGTTTCTGTCCGCACTGAGCTGGCCTTGGGACACCTCCGTTATTATTTGAGAGATGTACCGCCCCAGTCAAACTCCCTACCTGGCAATGTCCTTGAATTGGATCATACCTGAGTAATTGGAGTTATACCAAATTTTCAAATTGAAAATACATAAATGCATTTTCTCATTAAAGAATTTGTTTGCGATTATATAACAAACTCGTGATACTTTGATCAAGAAGCTTGCATCAAAACCCAATACCATAAGATATAATAAATATATCCGTATAATGGCTAGGAAATGATACACGTTCCATTTAATCAAGTAAGTAAGGAAACAATAAGAGTAGTGGTATTTCATTGTCGATACCAAACCGAAATCTAATATCTCCCACTTATGCTACACCTCTTATGTCTCCTTACACTGCCAGATTAGAGTCAAGCTGAAAAGGGTCTTCTTTCCCCGCTAATTATTCCAAGCCCGTTCCCTTGGCTGTGGTTTCGCTAGATAGTAGATAGGGACATTAAAGTCAATGTGTTTTACGTGAACACCTGCCGTATTGGCTTTATCCCACGGTGCCAAGCACAGGATTAATTTAAGCGTCAATCAGCGCCCCGGTTCATCCGGTACCAGTTGAAGACTATCTGTTTTGGTCATGTCTTCCTCCCTGGTGTGGAGCGAGGCTGTCTAAACCTCTGCTGATCTGTGGGTCACAGCACCAGGTTGTAACGCAACTCCACGTCGAGCCCAAGCTCTACTCGCTTGAGTGTTAACCACAACCACCACGAAGCTCCCCAAGGGGCCGCAACCAATAGCCAGGACGGAAACGAGTTCCGCGGGCCCTGGCTCCCGTGGTACCAGAATAAAGCCTCCGGTCAGGCTTCGTGCCACGAAGGACACTACCAATTTTGACTCCAAAACAGTCACGGGTTGGTGGCCCCAAGACCAACGCAAAAGCGATGGGTCTAAACACAAATAAAAACACAAGAAAAAACAAACAAATGACAATCAATTACAAATACTATTTCCTCAGAAAACCGCCAAGCGTCGTCTGGAAAAAACAGCTCTGCCGTGGAGAGCGTTTGACTAACTCAAACTCACCCCTAACTTCAACAACACCCAAGGCATCCAGATCCCGAAGGTCACCATACAACGGGCACTCACAGAGAACATGTTTCCATGTCTCCTCGCTCGAGCCACAACGGCATTCCGGACTGTCACTCAGGCCCCTCGAATGCAGGAATGCATTGAAAGAACCGTGACCAGTCAAGAGGAACCCAGAACTAAGGTTTAAACCAAACTCCGGTCGACAGCTGACAATCGTGACATCACGAATGTACTGGTAAGTAACCCGACCATTCTCACTGCTATCCCATCAAACTTGCCAGTCAGACATTACGCATTCGTCCAACAAACTCTTGCACTCACTAATTCCTAAGCTCTCCACGTTCCTATCAGCTAACCATTCATTCTGACACAAAGGCAGACGCCTCTTAATCTTGTATCGTACAGCACGACGCCGTATCTCCAAGTCAAGAGGGACAGCACCAAGGAGTACCTGCATTGCCTCCGTAGAGACAGTGCGGCACACCGGCAAACATCCAAGCAAAATCACTCTCTGGCAGGCCAGCACTTCCTTTCTGCCCGCAACACTCATAGCCGCACCACACCACACCGAAGATCCATATGCTGCGCAAGCAACAAACAGACCCCCGTATATGGTTCGTACAGCCTTCCTGCTAAGGCCCCATTCATTCCGCAAAATTCGTCGAACCTGTCCCACCACGACGAGCAGCCGCCTTCTGAGACCTGTGATATGAGGAGTAAAACACATCCTTTCACCAAAAGTTATGCCAAGGTATTTCACCTCCGTGACATACTTCAGACTGACGCCATCTAGTCTGACAACAGGATGTCGACTGTTCGCCAACCTGCCTTTCAGCAGCATTGACACCGTCTTGTCCATTGCCAAATCAACGCCCCATTCGCGAACAGTGCGCAAGCACACTCCAGCACTTGCCTCAATCTCATCGCGCGACCGCCCCTCAATCATGATGAGCATGTCATCTGCATATGCACAACACATATACGTACGCTCAAGCTGACCTAACAAGGTATCCATCATAAGGTTCCAAATGAATGGCCCACAAATGGATCCCTGCGGGCAACCACGAACGACGTCTACACTCACACATTCATTCAATCCTACAACAGTCGCACGTCTACCGGAAAAATAGCTCTTCCAAAGAGCTAAGTCCCGACTACCACATTCATCCAATCTACGAACCACACTGTCCCAACTCAGGTAGTCGAACGCCCCCTTAAAGTCTACAAAAAGACCTAGGGCATACTTAGCAGTACTGGACTCCACAGAGTGGCGAACATACCTCCAAGCATCCTCAACGCATCTACCCTGCCTAAAACCAAATTGCCTATCAGACATCTGGTCGCTCACTCTCTCCTGCAGCCTTTCTACCAGAACCCTCTCCAGAACTTTGCCAAGCACTGGGAGAAGACTAATGCCCCGAAAAGATCGAGGATTGCTCCTTATCCTATCAGGCGACTTTAAGAGCACAAGCACTCTCGCACATTTCCATTTCCAAGGGAAGTAGCCATCGCTCACACATCCTGAAAACAGCTCGTACATGTAGTCCGGAATAGACTTCCACAAACTCTTACACATTTCACCCGTAAAACCATCCATCCCAGGCGACTTTCTCGACTTTAAAATCGAAAAAGCCACCTCTAACTCACCCACAAGGAGCGGCTCAGAAGGACCAGCCACACTTGGCGGCAAAACCTCCCGCTCCGCCCTTGGAAAGAATTCGCTCATCAATTCATTCACACAATCCACCCAAGTCGTCAGCAAAGTGCCTCTGACCTGAAAAGCACACACACTCGTAGGTTCCCTAGCACTACCTCGAACTATTTTATAAGTACGACCCCAGGGATCGTCCTTATTGCGCTCCAAAAAGGAACGCCACTCAGCCTCTTTCACTTTTACAAGCATTTCCTTGTACTCATTCACTTCCCTGAGCTGGGAAGCGTTTTCAGCATTGGAGGATCTAGCCCTTTGGAATCGCTTCCTCAGCGACCTAACCATCCGCCGCTTCACACGTAATTCCCACGTCCACCACTTTACACGCCTGCGATTCACCTCTCGGTGTCTCTCAAACATGCAATCATTCGCACGAGTCAGCCAATTCTCCACACATTCAACCTGCTCATCAGTCCCCATAGCACAGAAGGTGCTAAGAGGAACCTGAGCTGCCGCCTCTTTCACCCAAAAGCCGTGAAGGCTCCAGTTCGCACCACTGGTGCGCCAACGATTACCCACAACCGTTTCACGCACAGTGGGCGTGGCATGAGCCACAAACTCAATAGGATTATGATCACTCACACCGTGCCCACCCAAAACACTCCAGCTGAAATCATTCACTCTCATTGCTGCCTCATTCACAAAAGTAACATCAATGTCACTTTTCCCCATCGGACCGTCAAAAGAATACCACTCGCTGGGTTCGTTAATGACCCGCACATCCTGAGATACGGCCCACTCGGCTAGAATTTCACCCCGACTGTAGCTCAAATACCCAGACGCATGCCCAGATATTTTACTGAACCACATAGGGGATGATGCATTCGCATCAAGACCCAGGATGGCTGGCACGCCACCCGCCAGCAGCAGCACCCCTTCCATGTACACCATGTAAGGCTCGAGGGGTTCCCCAAACTTGCAATATACACTACTAACAAAGACCCTACCTAAACTACCACTAATATTCACACACACGCCCCAGTCAGTAGAGTTTACAAGTGTGCACTCCACGCTAGGGTCATTCACAACTATTGCAGCATTGGTCCCACTGTCAGAGAAAACCCGCATATCTGCGGGCAATCCACGCACACGACCATTGGCGGCATACGGTTCCTGCAGCAGTGCAACACCGCAACCCCTCTCACGCATCATATTCCCCACCTCACACATAACTGCAAACGACCCCTGACAATTCATCTGTAGAAACTTGCTAGCCATCAGTGTCTAGCATTCGCCCGAGCCACCATTGCACTGTACACGGGACAAGCCAAGGACATCATAAGATGCCCCGAAGGTCTACCCTTAAAGGCACAGTTGCGGCAGTTAAGCGCATTGCTGCACTTAGCCGCATGGTGCCCCGCTTGGCCACAACGACGACAAATGTCGTGCTTGACTCTGCACTGGGAGACTCGGTGGTCGGTCCCCAGGCATCGGAAGCAACCAACAATCGGGTCAAAGTCCCTAACACGAAAAGAAAACCACTTGATATAGCAACGCCCTGCATCCAGGAGAGATTGCATGGCGGTGCCAGCACCCTCAAGGACCACATTGATCGCACCCTCAGAAGCCTCCCAGGGCTTCGTGATCATTTGAATACCACTAAAAGCCTCAGCAGTCATCTTATCCTTCAGGTTCAGCTCAAATAGGTCACCCATGAACTCTTCAGGTGTTATTTGCCTGTGCACACCATGTACGACCACTCTGGGCCCCATTTATTCATTGACCTTCACAGTCAGTCCTACCTCGTCAAACTTTTCATTTTCTCTGCCACGTCCCGTGCGTGCACTCCGGCATTTTTGCTCCGCACCACCAAGGACCAGGTGTCAACCGGTCGCGGCTCCACAGGGGTTGAAAAATCCACCGCTGCTGCCGGCGGAACCGGCGCCAGACCGCCAACATTCTTCGGACCGATGGCCTCCAAACGGCCGCGCAGACGCTCATTTTCGGCAACAAGCGAAAAAATCAGCGCCTCATATTGGCTACTGCAGCCTACCAAACTGCACATAACCTCCGTTGTCGCACCACCGTCCAACGCCACGCTCAACACCTGCTGGCTTATAGCCTGCATTCGCTCTATAGTGTTACTCACCTGCGTCTTTGGCAATGCAGGCACCGCAAACTGCGGCATATCTGCCGCCTCCACAGTGGGAGCCACACCCACATTCACTTACTTAGCACACTTGCCGAGGTCCCCACGGGTATCCTGGGAACCACCACTACCGTTCTCCGGAGACAGCATGGCGATATTGGTCTCCGAGGTGGCCCTCTTCAACCGCCCAACCAGCTTCCCCTTCCTCTTCAATTCCAGCGGCTCAGAAGCAGCCAGTTCTTCATCGGAAGAAAGCTTCTCAACGGCCGCCGAATTTTTCTTTTTCTTATTCATGGCAGCCACCACCAAAGATCTTTATCGCGATAAGCAGCTATAAATAGAAATTTTTACACACACACGCAAACACAGGCACACGCTAGCGCCCTAAAAACCGGTTTCGGTCAACGAAAGAAACACCGCACAAAGCAGAAAACGAAATCGAAAACCTTGGCTTCGGCAAGCGACACCAGAAAAACACGTCTGCTCTTAACGACAGTTAGAAAGCGACTAGTAGATAGGGACAGAATGAATCTGATCTCTCAGCTTTATTTTACGTGGCGGTTCCTCAGGGAGGGATTTCAACCACGGCGTCTAATGTTTATTTGCAGCTTAGCCTCGATTAGTGCGATATATTTACATATATCACGCCATCACGCACCACCGCTATATACGCAGGAACCTGGTACAGCTATGTACATAGCGACTCTTCTGGTACCAATTGAAAGTATCCTGGTCGGTCATACAATCCCCCTTGGTGAGGGGCGAGGTGTATCTAACACGTCTTCCGATCTATGGGTCTCGGCACCCGGTTGAGAGCGCAACTCCACGAGGAGCCTAGCGGCTCTCCCCGCGTAACGTTTGGGTATCAACCACAGCCACCACGATACTCCCACTAGGGGGCCGACCTCAATGTGCAGCCTTGGAACTGCACAACCCGTGGTACCGATCTTAAGGACTCAGCTCGATCCTCCCTTTTAGCCCCGACTGGCCTGGATAGGGAATCCACCCAGCCCGTGCGCCGCTTGCGCATTCAGCAGCTGCTGTCGCCTGGAGAACGCCAGTCCGGCGAACCTGTCGAGAGTCCGCATTCTCTCCTGAGAAGCCGTCACATCGGAGAAGGTCCAGTCGCCATCCGTGTACTGCACTCCAAGTCCATGGTCTCGCAAGTCTGTATAGAGGGGACAAGCACATAGGAAGTGCTGCCAATCCTCGCGTTCTGCGCCGCATAGACATGCTGGCGTGTCGCTAAGGCTTCTTCCATGCAGAAATGCATTGAGCGATCCGTGGCCCGTCAGCAGGAACCCAGCGCGCAGCGTGAAGCCAAACCTTCGTTCGCTGTAGACGAAGCCTGCGTTCGGGATGAAGCGGTGCGTCACCCGTCCTGGGGAGTCACCATCATCCCATCTGCGTTGCCACTCGCACAACAGGTCTTCGTCTAGTCGCGCCATCTTCTGCTTCCAGCTAAGATTTGCCAAATCTTCGCTGTACAGCCAATCGCTCTCCTCCAGCGGGTAGTCACGCTTTAGTTTGAAGCTGATTGCCAGGCGTCTGGCAACCAGATCAAACGGGGGGCTCCAGCTAGTACTTGCAGCGCCATGGTGGACACTGTTCGGCATACCGGTAGGCATCCAATCAGGACGATCCTTTGGCACGCAAGCAGATGCCTCCTGGCAACCACTTGCGTCGTCGTCACGACAGACCAAACCGAGGCACCAAATAGTGCACAGGGCACTATGAGTCCGGTATATATTGTCTGCTTTGCGCGGGGACTGAGTCCCCAGTCGACCCGCAGTACGCGCGACAATGCCCCTACGACTCCGGTCAGCTTATCACGCAAGCCCGTGATGTGCGGGAGAAAACTCAACCGCTCGCCGACCGTGATGCCTAGGTACCGATACTTGCGCTTATATGGCAGGCTTGCTCCAGCAAACCGTACCACTGGCGGCCGTCTAAGTATGCCTTTGAGCAGCATGATCGCCGTCTTGCTAGTTGAAACGGCAACACCGACTTCAACTCCCCAGGCGCCTACGATCTACATTAACTCACCTCCTTTTTGTTCGAGCTCTGATCGGGCATTCCCTTCGATGAGGAGGAGCAAGTCGTCAGCATACGCGCTGAGCGCACCAAGGGGCTCTAAGCGCTGGAGCAACACGTCCATTAAGATGTTCCATATAAATGGACCACTTATGGACCCCTGCGGGCAACCTCCTGTCACCGGAACAGTGGCTACTCCATGCCTACTGACGATGCTCGCACTCCGGCCGGAGAAGAAGCTTCGCCACAAGCTTGCTTCTCGGCATCCCAGCTCAAGGAGGCGGCGTAGTGCAGCATTTCACTCAACGTTGTCGAAGGCTCCCTTGAAATCCACGAAGACTCCGAGCACGTATTTCGACCGGCTGGCCGAAACAGTACTCACGACGTGTTTCCAAGCATCCTCCACACAACGTCCTTGGCGAAAGCCAAATTGCCATCTGCAGCCATCCGGAATGGTGTCCTTCAGACGATTCACCATGATGCCCTCAAGCACTTTGCCCAGCACTGGCAACAGACAGATACCCCGATATGAGGTAGGATCGGTCCGGTCCTTATCGGGTCCCTTCAGGAGTGGAACCACCCTGGGATGCTTCCATTCCGTTGGGAAATACCCTGTCTCCAGGCAGCGGGAATACATCGCTGTCATGTGCTGAGGGATGGCACGCCACAATGCCTTGCAAATGGCACCTCTGATGCCGTCCATGCCGGGAGAGCGTCTGCTCTTCAACCTGGCGACGCATGCATCAACCTCGAAAGCTTCGAGGGCCGGTGGAGCCTCGATCGGGATGGCAATGTGTGCATTCGTCTCCGCAACAGGAAAGAAGTTGCGAAGGAGCACACCCGCACAGTCGCGCCATGTTGCGACCAGCCTACCATCCGTTCGAAGGCATCCAATCTCCGTGCTCTTTTTGCGGCCTCGGCAAATCCTGTAGACGTGCCCCCATGGATCATCTCTGTTCTCTCCCACGAAGCGTCGCCAGTTGTCTTCCTTCGATCTCAGGATGAGCTTCTTGTACTGCGCTGAGGAGATCCTCAACGCGAGCACAAGTTCCTCTGCTGCGTCGGTCTCATGCCGACGAGCGTCCTGGAGCCTTCGCCTCAGTCTCCTGACCTCTCGGCGTTTGGAGTGTAGTTCGGCAGTCCACCAAACTACTTTTCTCGCGGCTCTCGGTGTGCTGCGTCCCAGCACCCTGTCGCACACACTGTGCACTACAGAGCGCAGTGCAGACACTTGGTTGTCCAACGGCGATTCGGCGATGTCTTCCGGTAATTCGGGAATCTCCCTTACCACTTCCTCCTCGAACAATCGCCAGCGCGCATTGGAAAGCTTCCATGACGGCACAGGAGCAATGGGCTCAACTGTGTCGTTCGGGTCAGTCGTCACCACAACATGGATCATGTTGTGATCGCTGGTGTCCCATTCCTTCACTTCCCAATCGTATGTGGCCCACATAGTCGCAGCTTGGTTGACGATTGTCACATCGATATCGCTTTGGCCTCTACGGTTATCGAATGTAAACACCCGACTGGCTTCATTGAGCACGCCGGCTCTCATCTCGGTTATCCACTCAGACAGCAGCTCACCCCGTGCATAGTTAGCTTGCCCCCGATTGTGTCCGGAGAGCTTGCTAAACCACGCTGGGGATACTGCGTTCGCGTCGAGCCCAAAGATGACAGGAGTGCGGCTGCCCAGCAGCAGCACCGCATCTAAGTACCTGAGGTACGGCGCCAAGTCGGTGTCGAATTGGCAGTACACGGAGCATAGGAAGATTGAGCCGAATCTTCCCGTAACTCTGACGCATACTCCGAAATCCGTGGTAAGGGTCTCCATTGGCATGCAGATGGCGTCCGGTTCGTCGACGATGATAGCAGCTTTTCCTCGGCGGTCCTGGAAAACTCGCATTCCAGAAGGAAGGCCGGTAATCCGCCCTGCTCCATCGACGTACGGCTCCTGGACCAGTGCGAACTGACGGCCAGAGCTGCGCATGATGGCTCCGAGTTCCATCACAGCCGCTCGGCCACGGCCACAATTAGCTTGGATGAAGCTAAACTTTAATGTCTAGCTTGCACCCTCGCCAGTACCGCTCCGTAGATCGGGCACGCCGCTGACAGCATGGAATGTGCTGCAGGGTACCCCTTGAAGCGGCAGTTGCGGCAGTCCACGGGGTTGGGACACCGTGCAACGTTGTGGCCGTTCTGTCCACACCGGTGGCACACGTTCTCCTTTAGGCGACATTGCGACACCTTGTGGTCGAAGCCTGCACATCTGTGGCAGGCGTATGTTCTGACCAAGGAGCGGCAGCGGCATCTAAACCACTTGATGTACACGCATTCGTGCAACGCCTCCTGTGCCTTTGCGTCGACCTCTAGCGTCACGTTGATCGTGGCGCCGTCGGTGACCGACCAGGGTTTACTGCCCAGGTGAACCGACTTTTTAAACTCCGCGGCAGTCATGGTCTCTTCCAGGTTCTTTGTGAAGAGCTCCTCCATGAACTCTTCCGGTGTTATGGACGTGTCCACGTCATACACCACGACCTGAGGCTTGGTCTCCGGCCTCTTCTTGACCTCCAATCCTGCTTCGGTGAACTTGCTGCTGGCCACTACCTTCCTCAGTTCGCTCACTGAAGGGGTGCGAATAATCGCTCCTCCGCTCTTCAGCTCGCGAACCTCGTGGACGCGGACTCCAAGAGTCGGCACCACGGTCTTCTTTACTCGCTCCACAAGCTCCTTGCTGGTCTCCTCCGGGTTCTTGCTCTTTATTAGAGCAGACCAGGTATCCCTAGGCTTTGGGATCGGTGCAGCGACGGCGCTCGGTGCGGGCAGGCCTGGGAAGGCTGTCGCATACGCAGCGGTTGTGACGGCAGTGGTGCCCGTGTGGGCAGCAGCAGCGGGTCTCGGTGGAGGCGGCATCCTTGCCCTCTCCTCCAGGTGCACCTTTTCACCAGCCAGGGCCATGACCAACTCGTGTACCGGTTGGTCGCGACGAGGATTTCCATTGAGGCCTCTGGCGGCATCAGCCCCTTAAGGACAGCCTCGCTCACCGCCATCCTTATCGCAGACATTTCCGCGATGATGGCCGAGTAGCCTGCCGCGACAATGCCAGTTGCCGGGCATGTGGCAGCGGTGGTGGCAGCGGTGGTGGCAGCGGTGGTGGCAGCGGTGGCGGCAGCGGTGGTGGCAGCGATGGTGGCAGCGGCGGCAGAAGTACTGGCAGCGGTGGTGGCAGCGGCAGCGGCAGAGGTGCATGGAGCCTGCTCAAAGGGGAGCGATGTTTGCGGCGATCTCTCGGCTGGGATCGGCCGCTCTCCAGCTAGTCCAATCCCAAGCCCGATCTTCTTGGCTCCCTGTTTGGCGGCTGAGGACTTCGGCCGACCCCGCCTGCGGGCGGGAACGCTCGACGACGAGCTCGCCCCTACACTAGCCAGGCTAGTGTCGCTGTCGTCGGCCTCCGTCTCTATTTCCATTGCCCGGCGAGTTGTGGCTCCCTCTATTGGCGTGACTCAACACTAATCGGCACTTAGTGGAGACTCGAACCAAAGTCTCAGCGGAGACACTAACCGAAAAGCTTCGACCTCGAGCCAAAGCTTCGAACCAAAGCTTCGAACTCGAACGTGCTGTCGAACTATTTCGACTTGTTGTCGAACTATTCTCACTTGTTGACGAACTAAGGTTCCGCACGTGGCTGTTTTAAGCGTTTATTTTGCAAATATTAATTTGCAAATATCTGCTCTGTTTTTTCACCAAATTAACACGCGATTTCACTGGCGAACAGCGCGTGATCTCGCGGCAATTTTGATATATTTTCCACTTGGAAAAATCACTTTTTACTTTACTCGAACGACGGTATAGCGGACCGCTTGAAAAACACGTCTGCTTCGAGTGGCAGTCAAAAAGCAACTGAGTAGATAGGGACAGAATGAATCTGATCTCTCAGCTTTATTTTACGTGGCGGTTCCTCAGGGAGGGATTTCAACCACGGCGTCTAATGTTTATTTGCAGTTTAGCCTCGATTAGTGCGATATATTTACATATATCACGCCATCACGCACCACCGCTACATACGCAGGAACCTGGTACAATGCGCCAGTTAGCACCCCTAAAAAGAAGCTATAGCTATGTACATAGCGACTCTTCTGGTACCAATTGAAAGTATCCTGGTCGGGCATACAATCCCCCTTGGTGAGGGGCTAACACGTCTTCCGATCTATGGGTCTCGGCACCCGGTTGAGAGCGCAACTCCACGAGGAGCCTAGCGGCTCTCCCCGCGTAACGTTTGGGTATCAATCACAGCCACCACGATACTCCCACTAGGGGGCCGACCTCAATGTGCAGCCTTGGAACTGCACAACCCGTGGTACCGATCTTAAGGACTCAGCTCGATCCTCCCTTTTAGCCCCGACCGGCCTGGATAGGGAATCCACCCAGCCCGTGCGCCGCTTGCGCATTCAGCAGCTGCTGTCGCCTGGAGAACGCCAGTCCGGCGAACCTGTCGAGAGTCCGCATTCTCTCCTGAGAAGCCGTCACATCGGAGAAGGTCCAGTCGCCATCCGTGTACTGCACTCCAAGTCCATCGAGGTCTCGCAAGTCTGTATAGAGGGGACAAGCACATAGGAAGTGCTGCCAATCCTCCCGTTCTGCGCCGCATAGACATGCTGGCGTGTCGCTAAGGCTTCTTCCATGCAGAAATGCATTGAGCGATCCGTGGCCCGTCAGCAGGAACCCAGCGCGCAGCGTGAAGCCAAACCTTCGTTCGCTGTAGACGAAGCCTGCGTTCGGGATGAAGCGGTGCGTCACCCGTCCTGGGGAGTCACCATCATCCCATCTGCGTTGCCACTCGCACAACAGGTCTTCGTCTAGTCGCGCCATCTTCTGCTTCCAGCTAAGATTTGCCAAATCTTCGCCGTACAGCCAATCGCTCTCCTCCAGCGGGTAGTCACGCTTTAGTTTGAAGCTGATTGCCAGGCGTCTGACAACCAGAGCAAACGGGGGGGCTCCAGCTAGTACTTGCAGCGCCATGGTGGACACTGTTCGGCATACCGGTAGGCATCCAATCAGGACGATCCTTTGGCACGCAAGCAGATGCCTCCTGGCAACCACTTGCGTCGTCGTCACGACAGACCAAACCGAGGCACCAAATAGTGCACAGGGCACTATGAGTCCGGTATATATTGTCTGCTTTGCGCGGGGACTGAGTCCCCAGTCGACCCGCAGTACGCGCGACAATGCCCCTACGACTCCGGTCAGCTTATCACGCAAGCCCGTGATGTGCGGGAGAAAACTCAACCGCTCGCCGACCGTGATGCCTAGGTACCGATACTTGCGCTTATATGGCAGGCTTGCTCCAGCAAACCGTACCACTGGCGGCCGTCTAAGTATGCCTTTGAGCAGCATGATCGCCATCTTGCTAGTTGAAACGGCAACGCCGACTTCAACTCCCCAAGCGCCTACGATGGACATTAACTCACCTCCTTTTTGTTCGAGCTCTGATCGGGCATTCCCTTCGATGAGGAGGAGCAAGTCGTCAGCATACGCGCTGAGCGCACCAAGGGGCTCTAAGCGCTGGAGCAACACGTCCATTAAGATGTTCCATATAAATGGACCACTTATGGACCCCTGCGGGCAACCTCTTGTCACCGGAACAGTGGCTACTCCGTGCCTACTGACGATGCTCGCACTCCGGCCGGAGAAGAAACTTCGCCACAAGCTTGCTTCTCGGCATCCCAGCTCAAGGAGGCGGCGTAGTGCAGCATTCCACTCAACGTTGTCGAAGGCTCCCTTGAAATCCACGAAGACTCCGAGCTCGTATTTCGACCGGCTGGCCGAAACAGTACTCACGACGTGTTTCCAAGCATCCTCCACACAACGTCCTTGGCGAAAGCCAAATTGCCATCTGCAGCCATCCGGAATGGTGTCCTTCAGACGATTCACCATGATGCCCTCAAGCACTTTGCCCAGCACTGGCAACAGACAGATACCCCGATATGAGGTAGGATCGGTCCGGTCCTTATCGGTCCACCCTGGGATGCTTCCATTCCGTTGGGAAATACCCTGTCTCCAGGCAGCGGGAATACATCGCTGTCATGTGCTGAGGGATGGCACGCCACAATGCCTTGCAAATGGCACCTGTGATGCCGTCCATGCCGGGAGAACGTCTGCTCTTCAACCTGGCGACGCATGCATCAACCTCGAAAGCTTCGAGGGCCGGTGGAGCCTCGATCGGGATGGCAATGTGTGCATTCGTCTCCGCAACAGGAAAGAAGTTGCGAAGGAGCACACCCGCACAGTCGCGCCATGTTGCGACCAGCCTACCATCCGTTCGAAGGCATCCAATCTCCGTGCTCTTTTTGCGGCCTCGGCAAATCCTGTAGACGTGCCCCCATGGATCATCTCTGTTCTCTCCCACGAAGCGTCGCCAGTTGTCTTCCTTCGATCTCAGGATGAGCTTCTTGTACTGCGCTGAGGAGATCCTCAACGCACAAGTTCCTCTGCTGCGTCGGTCTCATGCCGACGAGCGTCCTGGAGCCTTCGCATCAGTCTCCTGACCTCTCGGCGTTTGGAGTGTAGTTCGGCAGTCCACCAAACTACTTTTCTCGCGGCTCTCGGTGTGCTGCGTCCCAGCACTCTGTCGCACACACTGTGCACTACAGAGCGCAGTGCAGACACTTGGTTGTCCAACGGCGATTCGGCGATGTCTTCCGGTAATTCGGGAATCTCCCTTACCACTTCCTCCTCGAACAATCGCCAGCGCGCATTGGAAAGCTTCCATGACGGCACAGGAGCAATGGGCTCAACTGTGTCGTTCGGGTCAGTCGTCACCACAACATGGATCATGTTGTGATCGCTGGTGTCCCATTCCTTCACTTCCCAATCGTATGTGGCCCACATAGTCGCAGCTTGGTTGACGATTGTCACATCGATATCGCTTTGGCCTCTACGGTTATCGAATGTAAACACCCGACTGGCTTCATTGAGCACGCCGGCTCTCATCTCGGTTATCCACTCAGACAGCAGCTCACCCCGTGCATAGTTAGCTTGCCCCCGATTGTGTCCGGAGAGCTTGCTAAACCACGCTGGGGATACTGCGTTCGCGTCGAGCCCAAAGATGACAGGAGTGCGGCTGCCCAGCAGCAGCACCGCATCTAAGTACCTGAGGTACGGCGCCAAGTCGGTGTCGAATTGGCAGTACACGGAGCATAGGAAGATTGAGCCGAATCTTCCCGTAACTCTGACGCATACTCCGAAATCCGTGGTAAGGGTCTCCATTGGCATGCAGATGGCGTCCGGTTCGTCGACGATGATAGCAGCTTTTCCTCGGCGGTCCTGGAAAACTCGCATTTCAGAAGGAAGGCCGGTAATCCGCCCTGCTCCATCGACGTACGGCTCCTGGACCAGTGCGAACTGACGGCCAGAGCTGCGCATGATGGCTCCGAGTTCCATCACAGCCGCTCGGCCACGGCCACAATTAGCTTGGATGAAGCTAAACATTAATGTCTAGCTTGCACCCTCGCCAGTACCGCTCCGTAGATCGGGCACGCCGCTGACAGCATGGAATGTGCTGCAGGGTACCCCTTGAAGCGGCAGTTGCGGCAGTCCACGGGGTTGGGACACCGTGCAACGTTGTGGCCGTTCTGTCCACACCGGTGGCACACGTTCTCCTTTAGGCGACATTGCGACACCTTGTGGTCGAAGCCTGCACATCTGTGGCAGGCGTATGTTCTGACCAAGGAGCGGCAGCGGCATCTAAACCACTTGATGTACACGCATTCGTGCAACGCCTCCTGTGCCTTTGCGTCGACCTCTAGCGTCACGTTGATCGTGGCGCCGTCGGTGACCGACCAGGGTTTACTGCCCAGGTGAACCGACTTTTTAAACTCCGCGGCAGTCATGGTCTCTTCCAGGTTCTTTGTGAAGAGCTCCTCCATGAACTCTTCCGGTGTTATGGACGTGTCCACGTCATACACCACGACCTGAGGCTTGGTCTCCGGCCTCTTCTTGACCTCCAATCCTGCTTCGGTGAACTTGCTGCTGGCCACTACCTTCCTCAGTTCGCTCACTGAAGGGGTGCGAATAATCGCTCCTCCGCTCTTCAGCTCGCGAACCTCGTGGACGCGGACTCCAAGAGTCGGCACCACGGTCTTCTTTACTCGCTCCACAAGCTCCTTGCTGGTCTCCTCCGGGTTCTTGCTCTTTATTAGAGCAGACCAGGTATCCCTAGGCTTTGGGATCGGTGCAGCGACGGCGCTCGGTGCGGGCAGGCCTGGGAAGGCTGTCGCATACGCAGCGGTTGTGACGGCAGTGGTGCCCGTGTGGGCAGCAGCAGCGGGTCTCGGTGGAGGCGGCATCCTTGCCCTCTCCTCCAGGTGCACCTTTTCACCAGCCAGGGCCATGACCAACTCGTGTACCGGTTGGTCGCGACGAGGATTTCCATTGAGGCCTCTGGCGGCATCAGCCCCTTAAGGACAGCCTCGCTCACCGCCATCCATATCGCAGACATTTCCGCGATGATGGCCGAGTAGCCTGCCGCGACAATGCCAGTTGCCGGGCATGTGGCAGCGGTGGTGGCAGCGGTGGCGGCAGCGGTGGCGGCAGCGGTGGTGGCAGCGATGGTGGCAGCGGCGGCAGAAGTACTGGCAGCGGTGGTGGCAGCGGCAGCGGCAGAGGTGCATGGAGCCTGCTCAAAGGGGAGCGATGTTGGCGGCGATCTCTCGGCTGGGATCGGCCGCTCTCCAGCTAGTCCAATCCCAAGCCCGATCTTCTTGGCTCCCTGTTTGGCGGCTGAGGACTTCGGCCGACCCCGCCTGCGGGCGGGAACGCTCGACGACGAGCTCGCCCCTACACTAGCCAGGCTAGTGTCGCTGTCGTCGGCCTCCGTCTCTATTTCCATTGCCCGGCGAGTTGTGGCGTGACTCAACACTAATCGGCACTTAGTGGAGACTCGAACCAACGTCTCAGCGGAGGCACGAACCGAAAAGCTTCGACCTCGAGCCAAAGCTTCGAACCAAAGCTTCGAACTCGAACGTGCTGTCGAACTATTTCGACTTGTTGTCGAACTATTCTCACTTGTTGACGAACTAAGGTTCCGCACGTGGCTGTTTTTAGCGTTTATTTTGCAAATATTAATTTGCAAATATCTGCTCTGTTTTTTCACCAAATTAACACGCGATTTCCCTGGCGAACAGCGCGTGATCTCGCGGCAATTTTGATATATTTTCCACTTGGAAAAATCACTTTTTACTTTACTCGAACGACGGTATAGCGGACTGCTTGAAAAACACGTCTGCTTCGAGTGGCAGTCAAAAAGCAACTGAGTAGATAGGGACAGAATGAATCTGATCTCTCAGCTTTATTTTACGTGGCGGTTCCTCAGGGAGGGATTTCAACCACGGCGTCTAATGTTTATTTGCAGTTTAGCCTCGATTAGTGCGATATATTTACATATATCACGCCATCACGCACCACCGCTACATACGCAGGAACCTGGTACAATGCGCCAGTTAGCACCCCTAAAAAGAAGCTATAGCTATGTACATAGCGACTCTTCTGGTACCAATTGAAAGTATCCTGGTCGGGCATACAATCCCCCTTGGTGAGGGGCTAACACGTCTTCCGATCTATGGGTCTCGGCACCCGGTTGAGAGCGCAACTCCACGAGGAGCCTAGCGGCTCTCCCCGCGTAACGTTTGGGTATCAACCACAGCCACCACGATACTCCCACTAGGGGGCCGACCTCAATGTGCAGCCTTGGAACTGCACAACCCGTGGTACCGATCTTAAGGACTCAGCTCGATCCTCCCTTTTAGCCCCGACCGGCCTGGATAGGGAATCCACCCAGCCCGTGCGCCGCTTGCGCATTCAGCAGCTGCTGTCGCCTGGAGAACGCCAGTCCGGCGAACATGTCGAGAGTCCGCATTCTCTCCTGAGAAGCCGTCACATCGGAGAAGGTCCAGTCGCCATCCGTGTACTGCACTCCAAGTTCATCGAGGTCTCGCAAGTCTGTATAGAGGGGACAAGCACATAGGAAGTGCTGCCAATCCTCCCGTTCTGCGCCGCATAGACATGCTGGCGTGTCGCTAAGGCTTCTTCCATGCAGAAATGCATTGAGCGATCCGTGGCCCGTCAGCAGGAACCCAGCGCGCAGCGTGAAGCCAAACCTTCGTTCGCTGTAGACGAAGCCTGCGTTCGGGATGAAGCGGTGCGTCACCCGTCCTGGGGAGTCACCATCATCCCATCTGCGTTGCCACTCGCACAACAGGTCTTCGTCTAGTCGCGCCATCTTCTGCTTCCAGCTAAGATTTGCCAAATCTTCGCTGTACAGCCAATCGCTCTCCTCCAGCGGGTAGTCACGCTTTAGTTTGAAGCTGATTGCCAGGCGTCTGGCAACCAGATCAAACGGGGGGCTCCAGCTAGTACTTGCAGCGCCATGGTGGACACTGTTCGGCATACCGGTAGGCATCCAATCAGGACGATCCTTTGGCACGCAAGCAGATGCCTCCTGGCAACCACTTGCGTCGTCGTCACGACAGACCAAACCGAGGCACCAAATAGTGCACAGGGCACTATGAGTCCGGTATATATTGTCTGCTTTGCGCGGGGACTGAGTCCCCAGTCGACCCGCAGTACGCGCGACAATGCCCCTACGACTCCGGTCAGCTTATCACGCAAGCCCGTGATGTGCGGGAGAAAACTCAACCGCTCGCCGACCGTGATGCCTAGGTACCGATACTTGCGCTTATATGGCAGGCTTGCTCCAGCAAACCGTACCACTGGCGGCCGTCTAAGTATGCCTTTGAGCAGCATGATCGCCGTCTTGCTAGTTGAAACGGCAACGCCGACTTCAACTCCCCAGGCGCCTACGATCTACATTAACTCACCTCCTTTTTGTTCGAGCTCTGATCGGGCATTCCCTTCGATGAGGAGGAGCAAGTCGTCAGCATACGCGCTGAGCGCACCAAGGGGCTCTAAGCGCTGGAGCAACACGTCCATTAAGATGTTCCATATAAATGGACCACTTATGGACCCCTGCGGGCAACCTCTTGTCACCGGAACAGTGGCTACTCCGTGCCTACTGACGATGCTCGCACTCCGGCCGGAGAAGAAACTTCGCCACAAGCTTGCTTCTCGGCATCCCAGCTCAAGGAGGCGGCATAGTGCAGCATTCCACTCAACGTTGTCGAAGGCTCCCTTGAAATCCACGAAGACTCCGAGCACGTATTTCGACCGGCTGGCCGAAACAGTACTCACGACGTGTTTCCAAGCATCGTCCACACAACGTCCTTGGCGAAAGCCAAATTGCCATCTGCAGCCATCCGGAATGGTGTCCTTCAGACGATTCACCATGATGCCCTCAAGCACTTTGCCCAGCACTGGCAACAGACAGATACCCCGATATGAGGTAGGATCGGTCCGGTCCTTATCGGGTCCCTTCAGGAGTGGAACCACCCTGGGATGCTTCCATTCCGTTGGGAAATACCCTGTCTCCAGGCAGCGGGAATACATCGCTGTCATGTGCTGAGGGATGGCACGCCACAATGCCTTGCAAATGGCACCTGTGATGCCGTCCATGCCGGGAGAGCGTCTGCTCTTCAACCTGGCGACGCATGCATCAACCTCGAAAGCTTCGAGGGCCGGTGGAGCCTCGATCGGGATGGCAATGTGTGCATTCGTCTCCGCAACAGGAAAGAAGTTGCGAAGGAGCACACCCGCACAGTCGCGCCATGTTGCGACCAGCCTACCATCCGTTCGAAGGCATCCAATCTCCCAGCAGCAGCACCGCATCTAAGTACCTGAGGTACGGCGCCAAGTCGGTGTCGAGTTGGCAGTACACGGAGCATAGGAAGATTGAGCCGAATCTTCCCGTAACTCTGACGCATACTCCATAATCCGTGGTAAGGGTCTCCATTGGCATGCAGATGGCGTCCGTTTCGTCGACGATGATAGCAGCTTTTCCTCGGCGGTCCTGGAAAACTCGCATTCCAGAAGGAAGGCCGGTAATCCGCCCTGCTCCATCGACCAGTGCGAACTGACGGCCAGAGCTGCGCATGATGGTTCCGAGTTCCATCACAGCCGCTCGGCCACGGCCACAATTAGCTTGGATGAAGCTAAACATTAATGTCTAGCTTGCACCCTCGCCAGTACCGCTCCGTAGATCGGGCACGCCGCTGACAGCATGGAATGTGCTGCAGGGTACCCCTTGAAGCGGCAGTTGCGGCAGTCCACGGGGTTGGGACACCGTGCAACGTTGTGGCCGTTCTGTCCACACCGGTGGCACACGTTCTCCTTTAAGCGACATTGCGACACCTTGTGGTCGAAGCCTGCACATCTGTGGCAGGCGTACGTTCTGACGAAGGAGCGGCAGCGGCATCTAAACCACTTGATGTACACGCATTCGTGCAACGCCTCCTGTGCCTTTGCGTCGACCTCTAGCGTCACGTTGATCGTGGCGCCGTCGGTGACCGACCAGGGTTTACTGCCCAGGTTATCCTCCAGGTTCTTTGTGAAGAGCTCCTCCATGAACTCTTCAGGTGTTATGGACGTGTCCACGTCATACACCACGAGCTGAGGCTTGGTCTCCGGCCTCTTCTTGACCTCCAATCCTGCTTCGGTGAACTTGCTGCTGGCCACTACCTTCCTCAGTTCGCTCACTGAAGGGGTGCGAATAATCGCTCCTCCGCTCTTCAGCTCGCGAACCTCGTGGACGCGGACTCCAAGAGTCGGCACCACGGTCGTCTTTACTCGCTCCACAAGCTCCTTGCTGGTCTCCTCCGGGTTCTTGCTCTTTATTAGAGCAGACCAGGTATCCCTAGGCTTTGGGATCGGTGCAGCGACGGCGCTCGGTGCGGGCAGGCCTGGGAAGGCTGTCGCATATGCAGCGGTTGTGACGGCAGTGGTGCCCGTGTGGGCAGCAGCAGCGGGTCTCGGTGGAAGCGGCATCCTTGCCCTCTCCTCCAGGCGCACCTTTTCACCAGCCAGGGCCATGACCAACTCGTCGTACCGGTTGGTCGCGACGAGGATTTCCATTGAGGCCTCTGGCGGCATCAGCCCCTTAAGGACAGCCTCGCTCACCGCCATCCTTATCGCAGACATTTCCGCGATGACGACGAGCTCGCCCCTACACTAGCCAGGCTAGTGTCGCTGGCGTCGGCCTCCGTCTCTATTTCCATTGCCCGGCGAGTTGTGGCTCCCTCTATTGGCGTGACTCAACACTAATCGGCACTTAGTTTAGACTCGAACCAAAGTCTCAGCGGAGACACGAACCGAAACGCTTCGACCTCGAGCCAAAGCTTCGAACCAAAGCTTCGAACCAAAGCTTCGAACTCGAACGTGCTGTCGAACTATTTCGACTTGTTGTCGAACTATTCTCACTTGTTGACGAACTAAGGTTCCGCACGTGGCTGTTTTTAGCGTTTATTTTGCAAATATTAATTTGCAAATATCTGCTCTGTTTTTTCACCAAATTAACACGCGATTTCAGTCGCGAACAGCGCGTGATCTCGCGGCAATTTTGATATATTTTCCACTTGGAAAAATCACTTTTTACTTTACTCGAACGACGGTATAGCGGACCGCTTGAAAAACACGTCTGCTTCGAGTGGCAGTCAAAATGCAACTCAGTAGATAGGGACAGAATGAATGAATCTGATCTCTCAGCTTTATTTTACGTGGCGGTTCCTCAGGGAGGGATTTCAACCACGGCGTCTAATGTTTATTTGCAGCTTAGCCTCGATTAGTGCGATATATTTACATATATCACGCCATCACGCACCACCGCTACATACGCAGGAACCTGGTACAATGCGCCAGTTAGCGCCCCTAAAAAGAAGCTATAGCTATGTACATAGCGACTCTTCTGGTACCAATTGAAAGTATCCTGGTCGGGCATACAATCCCCCTTGGTGAGGGGCGAGGTGTATCTAACACGTCTTCCGATCTATGGGTCTCGGCACCCGGTTGAGAGCGCAACTCCACGAGGAGCCTAGCGGCTCTCCCCGCGTAACGTTTGGGTATCAACCACAGCCACCACGATACTCCCACTAGGGGGCCGACCTCAATGTGCAGCCTTGGAACTGCATAACCCGTGGTACCGATCTTAAGGACTCAGCTCGATCCTCCTCTTTAGCCCCGACCGGCCTGGATAGGGAATCCACCCAGCCCGTGCGCCGCTTGCGCATTCAGCAGCTGCTGTCGCCTGGAGAACGCCAGTCCGGCGAACCTGTCGAGAGTCCGCATTCTCTCCTGAGAAGCCGTCACATCGGAGAAGGTCCAGTCGCCATCCGTGTACTGCACTCCAAGTCCATCGAGGTCTCGCAAGTCTGTATAGAGGGGACAAGCACATAGGAAGTGCTGCCAATCCTCGCGTTCTGCGCCGCATAGACATGCTGGCGTGTCGCTAAGGCTTCTTCCATGCAGAAATGCATTGAGCGATCCGTGGCCCGTCAGCAGGAACACAGCGCGCAGCGTGAAGCCAAACCTTCGTTCGCTGTAGACGAAGCCTGCGTTCGGGATGAAGCGGTGCGTCACCCGTCCTGGGGAGTCACCATCATCCCATCTGCGTTGCCACTCTCACAACAGGTCTTCGTCTAGTCGCGCCATCTTCTGCTTCCAGCTAAGATTTGCCAAATCTTCGCTGTACAGCCAATCGCTCTCCTCCAGCGGGTAGTCACGCTTTAGTTTGAAGCTGATTGCCAGGCGTCTGGCAACCAGATCAAACGGGGGGGCCCCAGCTAGTACTTGCAGCGCCATGGTGGACACTGTTCGGCATACCGGTAGGCATCCAATCAGGACGATCCTTTGGCACGCAAGCAGATGCCTCCTGGCAACCACTTGCGTCGTCGTCACGACACACCAAACCGAGGCACCAAATAGTGCACAGGGCACCATGAGTCCGGCATATATTGTCTGCTTTGCGCGGGGACTGAGTCCCCAGTCGACCCGCAGTACGCGCGACAATGCCCCTGCGGGAGAAAACTCAACCGCTCGCCGACCGTGATGCCGATACCGATAGGTACCGATACTTGCGCTTATATGGCAGGCTTGCTTCAGCAAACCGTACCACTGGCGGCCGTCTAAGTATGCCTTTGAGCAGCATGATCGCCGTCTTGCTAGTTGAAACGGCAACACCGACTTCAACTCCCCAAGCGCCTACGATGGACATTAACTCACCTCCTTTTTGTTCGAGCTCTGATCGGGCATTCCCTTCGATGAGGAGGAGCAAGTCGTCAGCATACGCGCTGAGCGCACCAAGGGGCTCTAAGCGCTGGAGCAACACGTCCATTAAGATGTTCCATATAAATGGACCACTTATGGACCCCTGCGGGCAACCTCTTGTCACCGGAACAGTGGCTACTCCATGCCTACTGACGATGCTCGCACTCCGGCCGGAGAAGAAACTTCGCCACAAGCTTGCTTCTCGGCATCCCAGCTCAAGGAGGCGGCGTAGTGCAGCATTCCACTCAACGTTGTCGAAGGCTCCCTTAAAATCCACGAAGACTCCGAGCACGTATTTCGACCAGCTGGCCGAAACAGTACTCACGACGTGTTTCCAAGCATCCTCCCCAAGTCCGTGCCAGTTCTGAATTGATTGTTAATTGATAATCGTTATAATTAATAAGAACTTACTGGTTTAACCCAATTAGTATTCTTAAAAATTTTAGCAAGAAAGTTCCACAATTAGCTACGTAACTAAACTATCCGGGGAACAAGTAACTACCATAAATGATAGAAACTCTATTTACCCAGAACGAGCACATAAACCATGTTATTGTTTCCCAATCAAGCCCGACTATCTCAATCTTCAGAGCCAATCCTTATCCCGAAGTTACGGATCTAATTGGCCGACTTCCCTTACCTACATTATTCTATCGACTAGAGACTCTTCACCTTGGAGACCAGCTGCGGATATTGGTACGGCCTGTTGAGAAGTTTGCGTGTCCCCACCATAAATTTTCAAGGTCCGAGGAGAAAATATCGACACAACAGTATATGTCATGCTCTTCTAGCCCATCTACCATATCTCTTTGCGAAAGACTTCCATGGTAGTACGGCTATAAAACAGAAAAGAAAACTCTTCCGATACCTCTCGACGGCTTCTTTATGGTCGTTCCTGTTGCCAGGATGAGCACGAGGCCCATATTTAATAACAAACGGATACTCAACAGGTTACGGAATTGGAACCGTATTCCCTTTCGTTCAAAATTATTCAAGTATTTAAAAATCATAAAAGATTTGACAATATTACTCACTGATTTTTTACTTGAAAATTTTCGGCTTTCGCCTTGAACTTAGGACCGACTAACTCGTGATCAACCACTGTTCACACGAAACCCTTCTCCACTTCAGTCCTCCAAGGTCTCATTCGATTATTTGCTACTACCACCAAGATCTGTGCCAATGGCAGCTCCATGAAGGCTTACGCCAAACACTTCTACGCATACCATTGTACCTTCCTACTCACTAAAGTTTCAAAATTTATATCACAAGTAATATAAATCATCTACTTTAGCGGTAATGTATAGGTATACAACTTAAGCGCCATCCATTTTAAGGGCTAGTTGCTTCGGCAGGTGAGTTGTTACACACTCCTTAGCGGATTTCGACTTCCATGATCACCGTCCTGCTGTTTTAAGCAACCAACGCCTTTCATGGTTTCTGCATGAGTTGTTAATTTGGGCACCGTAACATTACGTTTGGTTCATCCCACAGCGCCAGTTCTGCTTACCAAAAGTGGCCCACTGGGCACATTATATCATAACCTTAAACTTCATATCAAGAAAGTTACGGTTATTACCCATTTAAAGTTTGAGAATAGGTTAAGATCGTTTCGACCCTAAGGCCTCTAATCATTCGCTTTACCAGATAAGATTATTTTATATAACATTAAAATGCACCAGCTATCCTGAGGGAAACTTCGGAAGGAACCAGCTACTAGATGGTTCGATTGGTCTTTCGCCCCTATACTCAATTCTGACAATCGATTTGCACGTCAGAACTGTTTCGGTCTTCCATCAGGGTTTCCCCTGACTTCAACCTGATCAAGTATAGTTCACCAGCTTTCGGGTCACAGCATATATGCTCAAGGTACGTTCCAGTTAGAGGCATAAATAATATAAATATTATTATACATAACTATATAGAACGCCCCGGGATTGTGTTAATTATCTATAACTAGTTAAAAAACTAATCCCATATTAGTCAAGTTAATTACGCTATTAGGTTTATCTCCCAATAACTTGCACATATGTTAGACTCCTTGGTCCGTGTTTCAAGACGGGTCCCGAAGGTATCCTGAATTTTTCTCATTGTTAATCATACAAATGCATATAATAAACACAAAAATCAATGATAATTATGCCATTATATAATTTCGAAAAATTAACGCACTGTATTAATTTTAATTTATCAACACTTTATCAAATTAATGACATTTATTCTATGTTAAAATGCAAGCATAATAATTTGAATAAACTATAAGTCATATTTTATGATAAATTTGTTATATGCTAATAGATTACAATGTCCTTATATGGAAAAAATGCACACTATTATTATAATATTGTTAAAATATTACAACTTTAATGATGAATTTTCCATAACGGATATTCAGGTTCATCGGGCTTAACCTCTAAGCAGTTTCACGTACTGTTTAACTCTCTATTCAGAGTTCTTTTCAACTTTCCCTCACGGTACTTGTTTACTATCGGTCTCATGGTTATATTTAGTTTTAGATGGAGTTTACCACCCACTTAGTGCTGCACTATCAAGCAACACGACTCTTTGGAAACATCATCTAGTAATCATTAACGTTATACGGGCCTGGCACCCTCTATGGGTAAATGGCCTCATTTAAGAAGGACTTAAATCGTTAATTTCTCATACTAGAATATTGACGCTCCATACACTGCATCTCACGTTTGCCATATAGACAAAGTGACTTAGTGCTGAACTGATTTCTTTTCGCTCGCCGCTACTAAGAAAATCCTGGTTAGTTTCTTTTCCTTCCCTAATTAATATGCTTAAATTCAGGGGGTAGTCCCATATGAGTTGAGGTTGTATATACGTATATTAAAATTTATAATGATAATTACACTATATTATTATATATAGAGCGTTCTCATAATGAAATCATTATAATATTCGTATTTTATAACGAATATCACGAAGAATATTAAATATTTATATTTACAACAAAATTTCCTTTCGAAACATTAATAAGAGGCAATTCTAGATGAAAAAACTTTAATTATTTTTTTATGCTAGACATTCCTCAGTATTATTTGATTCAAAAAGGACAAAAAAATATATATTTTTCTTCGTTCTTCTCACCACAAATATATACAACAATGAGAGATAATGCGTTTCCATTTAATATCAATATTATGAATATATATATATATATATCCAATAATATACAATATGCTTAAAAATTTCGTAAAATTTTTAAACAACTTATTTAGCATAGTCTTACAACCCTCAACCATATGTAGTCCAAGCAGCACTATAAAATTAATTAAAGTACCAAACAGCATGGACTGCGATATGCGTTCAAAATGTCGATGTTCATGTGTCCTGCAGTTCACACGATGACGCACAGTTTGCTGCGTTCTTCATCGACCCATGAGCCGAGTGATCCACCGCTTAGAGTGATTAAAATTTGTTTATTCATTTATTTGTCAGATATGTCTTTATTGAAAGAAATTAAAAATACACCATTTTACTGGCATATATCAATTCCTTCAATAAATTTTAGTTTTATCCTAAAAGAATGTTGCGAAATGTCTTAGTTTTATATAAGCGATATATTATCATATTGTTAAATAATATAATATGTATTTTGGCTTGTTTGATAATTATCAATTTATATAAAAGTATTAACCTGAAATCAGGTACAACATTGTACTTTTTAGGCTGTTGCATTAACCAATGTATGCCCATAGCTATGATGGACAATACATATTCGCAACGCGTGCATACTATGGTACATATGCACACAGATTTTATAAATCAATATTATTGTAATAATATCATCAATATGTATTTATATATTAATTGCTACACACATAGAACACAATGTTATATGTATAGCTACTACTAAATGAGTATATTGGCAATATAATTAATATAAACATATAATATATACAACTGAATATATTTTATTTTACAATTATGATTTTATAAAAACATATTTTGTTTGGTAAATTGGCAATATATATATATTTTTGTTAACGGTAGAAACATACAATAATGATCCTTCCGCAGGTTCACCTACGGAAACCTTGTTACGACTTTTACTTCCTCTAAATAATCAAGTTCGGTCAACTTTTGCGAAACAACCGTAACACGCAAGGCGTCACAGTGATCACGTCCGGAGACCTCACTAAATAATTCAATCGGTAGTAGCGACGGGCGGTGTGTACAAAGGGCAGGGACGTAATCAATGCGAGTTAATGACTCACACTTACTGGGAATTCCAAGTTCATGTGAACAGTTTCAGTTCACAATCCCAAGCATGAAAGTGGTTCAGCGGTTTACCCGGACCTCTCGGTCTAGGAAATACACGTTGATACTTTCATTGTAGCGCGCGTGCAGCCCAGGACATCTAAGGGCATCACAGACCTGTTATTGCTCAATCTCATTATTGCTAGACGCAATTTGTCCATTTAAGAAGCTAGTGTGCTTATAATGGGACAAACCAACAGGTACGGCTCCACTTATATAAACACATTCAAACACAATAAACATTTTACTGCCACCATGAATGAAGGCTATATAAGCTTCAACACCATAATCCTGAAGATATCTATTTAATATATTTGAGTCTCGTTCGTTATCGGAATTAACCAGACAAATCACTCCACGAACTAAGAACGGCCATGCACCACCACCCATAGATTCGAGAAAGAGCTATCAATCTGTCTTACACACTTATGTTCGGACCTGGTAAGTTTTCCCGTGTTGAGTCAAATTAAGCCGCAGGCTCCACTCCTGGTGGTGCCCTTCCGTCAATTCCTTTAAGTTTCAGCTTTGCAACCATACTTCCCCCGGAGCCCAAAAGCTTTGGTTTCCCGGGAAGCGACTGAGAGAGCCATAAAAGTAGCTACACCCAATTGCTAGCTGGCATCGTTTATGGTTAGAACTAGGGCGGTATCTGATCGCCTTCGAACCTCTAACTTTCGTTCTTGATTAATGAAAACATCTTTGGCAAATGCTTTCGCTTAAGTTAGTCTTACGACGGTCCAAGAATTTCACCTCTCGCGTCGTAATACTAATGCCCCCAAACTGCTTCTATTAATCATTACCTCTTGATCTGAAAACCAATGAAAGCAGAACAGAGGTTTTATTTCATTATCCCATGCACAGAATATTCAGGCATTTGAAGCCTGCTTTAAGCACTCTAATTTGTTCAAAGTAATTGTACCGGCCCACAATAACACTCGATGAAGAGCACTAATGCAGGTTTTTAAATAGGAGGAATATATAAAAAAATACAAGTACTTAATTATATATAAGAACTCCACCGGTAATACGCTTACATACATAAAGGTATAGTACTAACCACAATTGTAAGTTGTACTACCCGTATGAAGCACAAGTTCAACTACGAACGTTTTAACCGCAACAAATTTAATATACGCTATTGGAGCTGGAATTACCGCGGCTGCTGGCACCAGACTTGCCCTCCAATTGGTCCTTGTTAAAGGATTTAAAGTGTACTCATTCCAATTACAGGGCCTCGGATATGAGTCCTGTATTGTTATTTTTCGTCACTACCTCCCCGAGCTGGGAGTGGGTAATTTACGCGCCTGCTGCCTTCCTTAGATGTGGTAGCCGTTTCTCAGGCTCCCTCTCCGGAATCGAACCCTGATTCCCCGTTACCCGTTGCAACCATGGTAGTCCTAGATACTACCATCAAAAGTTGATAGGGCAGACATTTGAAAGATCTGTCGTCGGTACAAGACCATACGATCTGCATGTTATCTAGAGTTCAACCAATGTAACGATCTTACGATCGCTTGGTTTTAGCCTAATAAAAGCACACGTCCCATAAGGTCCGTGTTTTAATTGCATGTATTAGCTCTAGAATTACCACAGTTATCCAAGTAACTGTGAACGACCTAAGGAACCATAACTGATATAATGAGCCTTTTGCGGTTTCACTTTTACTTCGTGTGTACTTAGACATGCATGGCTTAATCTTTGAGACAAGCATATAACTACTGGCAGGATCAACCAGAATAATGTTTTCGTTTCGTGCGCATACGCTCACATATGTAAATATTTGACAACTCAATAATACTTTTGAATAAAAAAAAAAAAATAAATAAATATTTTTTATCAACAGTTTATGAGAATTTGTTAAACGATTGTGGCCATTTTTATATAGCATTCACATTCGCCATTTTTCTCTATATAAATATATATATTTTATTATATACATTTTTTTTTTCGTTCAAAAATATCTTTTTATTTGCACTTAATATATTATCACACGTATATAGGCTTAAACCAATATTAATTGGTGTTTAAACTATGTATTTTGACAACAAATTTAAAATTTATCCAATTTCGTATGCGTTTTTTGTGATAAACTTTAAATAAAACCAAACACATGAGTTCATGTGACATGGAATTTATCTATTTTGGCAATATTTGAATTTGCATATAAATCGCTTTGATTATATGCTGGTACATTGTTTGAAATGGCACTCATACAATATTTAATCATATAAGACCATTTCCAAAAATTCACGATAATAATTCGAAACAGAAATGATATATACTAAATAGTATATATCTTGGTTAGTTTCACTATATTATCTTTATTAAGATCAATTTGAAAACAAATATCTCCTATTAAACACTACTTTGAGTATAATGACAACATATAATAATATTATATACAATACTGTACAAATATTGTATACAATACCGATGGACATCAACTGTCCATCATGTATAGGTTTTCTGCCACGCTTTCCGCAAATCGGGTATTTTTGCTTAGAGTGCCTCTTAACAATAGTTTCTTTTCGTATTTTAATAAAAAATACAATACTATCAATTGAAAATTATTCATATATATAAGAAATATATATATTCATATATAAATACACAGACATTGCCGGCTAAGTA